>NC_136153.1:918660-1151160 GCF_965212315.1 Lampetra planeri | reverse complement strand
CCACTACCACCACCTCCACTACCACCACCACTACCACCATTACCACAACTACCACCACTACCACCACCACTACCACCACAACTACCACCACCACCACTACCACCACCACTACCACCACCACCACCACCATTACCACCACTACCACCACCACCACTACTACCACCACCACGACCACCACTACTGCCACCACCACTACCACCACCACTACCACCACCACCACTACCACCACCACTACAACCACCACCACCACTACTACCACCACCACTACCACCACCACTACCACCACCACTACCACCACCACCACTACCACCACCACCATTACCACCACCACCACTACCACCACCACTACCACCACCACTACCACCACCACCACTACCACCACTACCACCACCACTACCACCACCACCACTACCACCACCACTACCACCACCACCACTACCACCACCACCGCTACCACTACCACCACTACTACCACCACTGCCACCACTACCACCACTGCCACCATCGCTACCACCACCACTACCACGACCACCACTACCACCACTACCACCACCACCACTACCACCACTACCACCACCACTACCACCACTACCATCACTACCACCACTACCACCAACACTACCACCACTACCACCACCACCTCTACCACCACTACCACTACCACCACCACCACAACTACCACTACTACCACCACCACCACTACAACCACCACCACTACCACCACCACCACCACCACTACCACCACCACCGCTACCACTACCACCACTACCACCACTGCCACCACCGCTACCACCACCACCACCACCACTACCACGACCACCACTACCATCACTACCACCACCACTACCACCACAACTACCACCACCACCACCACTACCACCACCACTACCACCACCACCACTACCACCATCACTACCACCACTACCACCACTACCACCACCACCATTACCACCACTACCACCACCACTACTACCACCACCACTACCACCACTACTACCACCACCACTACCACCACCACTACCACCACCACCACTACCACCACCACTACAACCAACACCACCACTACTACCACCACCACTACCACCACCACTACCACCACCACTACCACCACCACTACCACCATTACCACCACCTCCATTACCACCACCACCACTACCACCACCACTACCACCACCACTACCACCACCACCACCACCACAACTACCACCACTACCACTACCACCACAACTAGCACCAGTACCACCATCACCACTACCACCACCACAACCACCACCACTACTACCACCACCACTACCACCACTACTACCACCACCACTACCAACACCACTAGCACCACGACTACCACCACTACCACTACAACCACCACCACTACCACTACCACCACTACCACTACAACCACCACCACTACCACCACCACCACTACCACCACCACTACCACCACTACTACCATTACCACTACCACCACCACTACCACCACCACCACTACCACCACTACTACAACAACCACCACCACTACTACCACCACTACCACCACCACCACTACCGCCACCACCACTACCACCACCACCACTACTACCACCACCACTACCACCACCACCACTACCACCACCACCACAACTACCACCACTACCACTACCACCACAACTACCACCAGTACCACCATCACCACTACCACCACCACAACCACCATCACTACTACCACTACAACCACCACCACCACTACCACCACCACTACCACCACTACCACTACAACCACCACCACCACCACCACTACCACCACTACCACTACAACCACCACCACTACCACCACCACCACTACCACCACCACCACTACCACCACTACTACCATCACCACTACCACCACCACTACCACCACCACTACCACCACCACAACTACCACCACTACCACGACCACCACAACTACCACCAGTACCACCACCACTACCACCACCAACACTACCACTACCACCACTACCACTACCACCACAACTACCACCACTACCACCACTACCACCACTGCCACCATCGCTACCACCACCACCACTACCACGACCACCACTACCACCACCACCACTACCACCACTACCACCACCACTACCACCACTACCATCACTACCACCACTACCACCAACACTACCACCACTACCACCACCACCACTACCACCACTACCACTACCACCACCACCACTACCACCACCACTACCACCACCACTACCACCACCACTACCACCACTACCAGCACTACCACGACCACCACCACCACTACCACCACTACCACCACCACTACCACCACTACCACCACTACCACAACCACTACCACCACCAGTACACCACCACTACCACCACCACCACTACCACCACCTCGACTACCACCACCACTACCACCATTACCACAACTACCACCACTACCACCACCACTACCACCACAACTACCACCACCACCACTACCACCACCACTACCACTACTACCACCACCACTACCACCACCACTACCACCACCACTACCACCACCACTACCACCACCACCACTACCACCACTACCACCACCACTACCACCACTACCACCACTACCACCACTACCACCACCACCATCACTACCACCACTACCACCACTACCACCACCACCATTACCACCACTACCACCACCACCACTACTACCACCACCACGACCACCACTACTGCCACCACCACTACCACCACCACTACCACCACCACCACTACCACCACCACTACAACCACCACCACCACTACTACCACCACCACTACCACCACCACTACCACCACCACTACCACCACCACTACCACCACCACCACCACCACCATTACCACCACCACTACCACCACCACCACTACCACCACCACTACCACCACCACCACAATTACCACCACTACCACTACCGCCACAACTAGCACCAGTACCACCATCACCACTACCACCACCACAACCACCACCACTACTACCACCACCACTACCACCACCAACACTACCACTACCACCACTACCACTACCACCACAACTACCACCACCACCACTACCACCACCACTACCACCACCACTAGCACCACCACTACCACCACCACCAACATTACCACCACCACAACTACCACCACTACCACTACCACCACAACTACCACTACTACCACCACCACCACTACAACCACCACCACTACCACCACCACCACCACCACTACCACCACCACCGCTACCACTACCACCACTACCACCACTGCCACCACCGCTACCACCACCACCACCACTACCACGACCACCACTACCATCACTACCACCACCACCACTACCACCACTGCCACCACCACTACCACCACCACCACTACCACCACTACTACCACTACTACCAGCACTACCACTACCACCACCACCACTACCACCACTACCACCACTACCACAACCACCACCACTACCACCACCAGTACACCCCCACTACCACCACCACCACCAATACCACCACCTCCACTACCACCACCACCACTACCACCACTACCACAACTACCACCACCACCACTACCACCACCACCACTACCACCACCACTACCACCACTACTACCATCACCACTACCACCACCACTACCACCACCACCACTACCACCACCACTACCAACACTACCACTACCACCACTACAACTACCACCACTACCACCACCACCACTACCACCACCACCACTACCACCACCACTACCACCACCACCACTACCACCACCACCGCTACCACTACCACCACTACCACCACTGCCACCACCGCTACCACCACCACCACCACTACCACGACCACCACTACCACCACTACCACCACCACCACTACCACCACTACCACCACCACTACCACCACTACCATCACTACCACCACTACCACCACCACTACCACCACTACCAATACTACCACCACTACCACTACCACCACCACTGCCACCACCACTACCACCACCACCACTACCACCACCACTACCACCACTACGAGCACTACCACCACCACCACTACCACCACTACCACCACTACCACAACCACCACCACTACCATCACCAGTACACCCCCACTACCACCACCACCACCACCAATACCACCACCTCCACTACCACCACCACCACTACCACCACCACCACCACCACCACTACCACAACTACCACCACTACCACTACCACCACCACTACCACCAAAACTACCACCACCACCACCACTACCACCACCACTACCACCACCACTACCACCACCACCACCACTACCACCACCACCACTACCACCACTACCACCACTACCACCACTATCATTACCACCACTACCACCACCACTACCACCACTACCACTACCACCACCACCACTACCACCACCGCCACTACCACAACTACCATCACTACCACTACCAACACAACTACCACCACCATTACTACCACCATTACCACCACCACCACCACTAACACCACTACCACCACCACCACCATGACCACTACCACCACCACTACCACCACCACTACCACCACTACCACCACCACCACTAGCACCACCACTACAAACACCACCACCAATACTACCACCACCACTACTACCACCACCACTACCACCACCACTACCACCACTACCACTACAACCACCACCACTACCACCACCACCACTACCACGACTACTACCACCACAACTACCACCACCACTACCACCACCACCAAAACTACCACCACTACCACTACCACCACAACTACCACCAGTATCACCATCACCACTACCACCACCACAACCACCACCACTACTACCAACAACCGCCATTCGCCACTAAGTGGCGGTGACGTCACCACGACGCTTGTGCCAGGCCATGTGCACCCTGAGGCCACGTGAAGTGTCGAACGCCCGCTGGCAGGAGGTCACGGGGCAGACCCAGGTGCCACGGGTCGACTGACCGAGATGACCGAGACGACTGGCTGATGCACCACCTGTGCCCCCTACTGTGCCAACTTGCTGTGCTTTAGCCACCCGGCGCTCCGCTCGTTGTTGTGAGCGTCGCTCCTCCGCCCTCCGTTGTTTTGGAGGGCGACTGCCTCCAACTGCCCAGTAGCGTCCTTCACGAGCCGCCTCCACTGAGGCCGATCTTGACACCGCTGGTACCAGTCATCGGCAAGTCCACTCAGCTCCACGTCCTCCTGTACCACATCACTCCATCTCTTCTCTAGCCCGTGCCGCGCCCGTTTAGCCCCCTCGATCCGGCCGAACAAAAGCTGTTTAGGCATGCAGTGGCTGGGCATGCGGGCTACATGACCCAGCCAACGCAGCCTTGCCTGCCGGAAGAGCTCACTGATGGGACTTTGCCCAGATCTTTCAAGGACTTGTGAGCTCCTCACACAATCCAGCCTGGTTAAACCCAGGATGGATCGTAGGCAGGCCAGCCTAAATGTTTCCAACCGGCGAAGATGCTCCACTAGGGGGGTCCACGTTTCGCAAGCGTAGAGAAGGGAGGGAATGACCATGGCCGAGAAGACCTGAAGCTTCGTGCGGAGCGACAGACCAGGTAGCTTCCACACAGCGTTACGCAACCGACGAAAAGATATTGCCGCTCGACTGATTCGGAGTGAGACCTCTGCTGATAAACTGGAGCCGGTCATAAGCACACTGCCCAGGTATGGGAAACTCTCCACTCTCTCCACAACTGCCCCATCACCGATTGGGAGTTGTGGGGGTGGAGTGCCCGATGGTACAAAATACCCAGGCAGGTGCTTAGTTTTGGTGGGGCTGATGGTAATGCCCCACCTCTTAGTGGCACGCTCCAGTCTCAGCAGCAGCGTCTCCAACTCGTCTTCTGAATGAGCAGCTATTACCAAATCATCGGCATACATAACGTGGTTGACCAATAGGGAGCCATCCCTTGATCACACCCGGGCGTCGATCAGCCTCCCATTATATCTGTACCAAATGGTAATTCCCCCGGTACAGCTATTGAAGGCTTCACGAACTACGCAGTCGAAATAGATGTTAAATAATGTGGGAGCCAGAGGACATCCCTGTCGCACCCCAAGGTGTACAGGGAAAGGCTCCGACTCCCGGCCACGTAGTTTTACCCGGGCCCGCTCACCATCATGAGGGTCCTTAATGATTGTGAGCAGAGGGTCAGGGACTCCGAAAGCACGAAGAACAACCCAGAGCCCAGTCCGACTGATGGTATCATAGGCCTTGACCAGGTCAATAAAGCAGAGATGTAGGTCTTTTTGGAATTCCCTACACCTCTGCTGTAGCAGACGGACAGAAAATATGGCATCTGTGCAGGACCGCCCTTTCCTGAAACCGCATTGGGGCTCCGCAAGCCTCTCCTCAGCGTGCCTAGCAAGGCGATGTTGAATAATCCTTGCCAGGACCTTACCCGGCACACTGAGGAGTGAGATGCCCCTGTAGTTGTTACAGTCGGTACGGTCCCCCTTCTTAAAGAGGGGGACCACCAGGGCATCCTTCCAGTCCTGCGGAACCCGTCCAGTGGTCCATACTGTTGTTATGATGTCATATAGGGCAGTCTGTGCACAAACGCCACCCTCCCTCAGCATTTCGCTTGGGAGATCATCTCTGCCCGGTGCCTTCCCTGGTCTCAGACTCCGGATCGCCCTCAGTACTTCCTCAACAGCTGGTACCTCAGCCAGCCACTCACAGGGGGTGACCTCTTCCAATATTTGAGGCACCGCAGCCTCAGCAGGGTTATCCCCACTTTGTGCCATGATGTTTTCCTGGCGGAGAGATTTTCCCTCCCCCAGGACCTCACAGAAATGCTCAGCAAATCTGCAAACCAGTTCCTGGGGGTCGGAGATTGGATCACCGTTTTTTCCTCTAATGATGGTAATAGGTGTGGCGCTGTAGGTTACTTTTTTGATGGAGTTAAATAGTGATTTGTGATCGCGGGCCACTGAGGCAGACTCCATCTCCTCAGCAACCCGCGACCACCACCCATCCTTACAGCGCCTTACGGCTCTCCGAACCTCCGAGCGAAGGCTGCGGTAAACCTCCTCATTCTCTGACGTGCGATGCTGTAGGCGATGAGAGTGGGCCTGTCGCTTTTTCTCAATTAACCTGAACACCTCCTCCGTCAGCCAGGGTTCCCGGGGAGGTCTGGACCGCGTACCCAAAGCAGCCATTGCAGCTGCATGAGTCACAGTCTTAAACCTCGCCCATTTACCCTCGACATCAGGTGGAGTGGGGGACGATGCCAACCCCAGCTGCAAGCGATGATGAAATTCTCGCTTGCAACTTTCATCAGCTAACTTAGACCAGGCCACTTTTGGTTGGAATGGGATCCTGGGTGTACACCCACCACCGGAGTGGAAGAATGGCAGGCGCATCTTACAGATGACTAGTCGATGGTCAGAGGGCAGATCAGCTCCACGGTAGGTCCTGGTGTCAAGGACATGGGCTCGCATCCGCTGGTCCGTCACTATGTAGTCCAGCAGATGTTCTTGCTTGGACCCGGCATGCATCCATGATGTTGTTTGGATGCGCCGATGCCGGAAGAGCGTGTTGGTAATTACAAGCCCATGGGCTGCACAAAAATCTAGCAGCCTCCTACCGTTATTATTGAGCTGATCTGGCCCATGCCTTCCAATCACTCCAGACCAGGTGCCAGCATCATGACCAACTCGGGCATTGAAGTCACCCAACAAGATGACTCTGTCCCGAGTGGCCACTTTAGCCAGCACCTGTGACAGGAGGTCATAGAAAGCGTCCGACTCATCGGCTTTGCCTGCATCCCTCCACGGATGTTCGTCTTCGGTGGGGGCATAAGTAACCACGACCACCACTCCTCGCCTCTGGTTGATGGGAAGGCGAGCCCAAAGTATCCTGGGGCTTACAGCTTCCCACACCTCACCGCCACGCTCCCACGCCCCCTTCATTCTTTTGTTCAGAAGAAGAACCACACCCTGTTGTTTGGCAGTCTCCTGCCCCGAGTAGAGGACTGTCCACCCCTCATAGTGGCAGGAGCCAGAACCGGTCCACCGGACCTCCTGAATGCCACAGAGATCCAGGCGGTACCGGTCCAGCTCCCGACAGAGGAGTGGCAGCCTCTCCTCCGCAGTGAGCGATCGAACATTCCACGTGGCCATCCGCAATGGTTTTTCGTTGTTTCTGGAGAAGCCCCGAGGGTTAAAATTCAATCTCCTGGCTCCGCCAAATGGGGTTTGGCCAGGAGACGTCATGAAAGCCTGACCCCCCGGGGCCTCCGGCACAAGCTTATTAATTACAGGTTTATGTTTAATTCGTAGTTTAGTGGTGGTTAATTGAAGGTGGAGGGGTTACCAGCCCCTCGCACCCGTCCAGAGCCCCCGTTTAGCCACTGTGGTGGTCACAGACGCCATGAGGGGAGAGGCCAATGGGCATTGGCCCTCCCCCCACAGCACTGCCCACGACAGTGTTGCCCGTCCGGCACCGCGAGGAGGTAGGAGGTTGTTTTGCCGGACACCACTACTACCACCACCACTACCACCACCACTACCACCACCACTACCACCACTACCACCACTACCACCACCACTACCACCACTACCACTACAACCACCACCACTACCACCACCACCACTACCACCACTACTACCACCACAACCACCACCACCACCACCACTACCACCACCACCACTACGACTACCACCACTACTACCATCACCACTAACACCACCACTACCACCACCACCACTACCACCACCACAACTACCACCACTACCACTACCACCACAACTACCACCACTACCACCACCACCACTACCACCACCAACACTACCACCACTACCACTACCACCACAACTACCACCACTACCACTACCACGACCACCACTACCACCACTACCACCACCACCACTACCACCACTACCATCACCACTACCACCTCTACCATCACTACCACCACTACCACCAACACTACCACCACTACCACCACCACCACTACCACCATTACCACTACCACCACCACTACCACCACTACCACCACCACTACCACCACCACCACTACCACCACTACTAGCACTACCACTACCATCACCACCACTACCACCACCACTACCACCATTACCACCACTACCACAACCACCACCACTACAACCACCAGTACACCACCACTACCACCACCACCACTATCACCACCTCCACTACCATCACCACCACCACTACCACCACCACCACTACCACAACTACCACCACTACCACCACCACTACCACCACAACTACCACCACCACCACTACCACCACCACTACCACCACAACTACCACCACAATTACTACCACCACTACCACCACCACCACCACTAGCACCACTACCACCACCACCACCATGACCACAACCACCACCACTACCACCACCACTACCACCACCACTACCACCACTACCACCACCACTACCACCACAACTACCACTACCACCACTACTACCACCACTACCACCACCACCACCACTACCACTACCACCACTACCACTATCACCACTACCACCACCACTACCACCACCACTACCACCACAACCACCTCCACTACCACCACTACCACTACCACCACCACTACCACCACCACTACCACCACCACTACCACCACAACCACCTCCACTACCACCACTACCACCACTACCACCACCACCACCACTACCACCACCACCACTACCAACACTACCACCACTACCACCACCACTACCACCACTACCACTACCACCACCACCACCACCACTACCACCACTACCACCACCACCACTACCACCACTACTACCACCACTACCACCACCACCACCACTACCACCAACCCCACCACCGCCACTACCACAACTACCACCACTACAACCACCACTACCACCACAACTACCACCACCATTACTACCACCACTACCACCACCACCGCCACTACCACCACTACCACCACCATGACCACAACCACCACCACTACCACCACCACTACCACCACCACTACCACCACTACCACCATCACTACCACCACAACTACCACCACCACCACTACCACCACTATCACCACCACTACCACTACCACCACTACCACCACTACCACCATGACCACAACCACCACCACTACCACTACTACCACCACTACCACTACCACCACCACTACCACCATCACCACCACTACCAACACTACCATCACTACCACCACCACTACCACCACTACCACCACCACTACCACCACTACCACCACCACCACCACTACCACCACTACCACCACCACCACCACTACCACCACTACCACCGCCACTACCACCACCACTACCACCACCACCACTACCACCACCACCACTACCACCACCACCACTACCACCACTACCACCACCACTACCACCACTACCACCACCACCACTACCACCACTACCACCACCACTACCACCACAACCACCACCATTACCATCACAACTCCCACCACCACCACGCCTTACTGCTGTGCCCTCCCCCAGTGCTGATCTTTTACGCGCCTCTTCAAGTACCCATTTAAGGCTGAGTCGACCTATGGGAGACCCAGGACCGGTACAGACTACGATGCCACCTCGGTCGTGCACGTGCTGACGATGCACAGCTAGTCACGTGCACCCAGCCATTAGCCAAGGGGAAACAAGCAAGGACTGCCGTGCGCAGCGTCCTGGCCACACCAACTCCCTCCACGCGCCGTGTCGACCTTAACAGGCGGTCGCCAACGAGCACTTGCCCCTCGAGTCTACTGAAGGCGGCAGGGGAGATGTGGGTCTCTGTGTTGCTTCTTTCTCGGGCCCAACTCAAATTGGTGAGCCAGGGAACTCACCCGCCAGCCTCGCTCGACTCTGGCCGCCAGTCGGGCCTGGCACCCGTGGACTGGAGCGAGATTTGTTGCTCTGAATGTTCCGCGCACCAGTTTAGCGTTGCTCGGGCTCGTGCACGTGCCCATGAAGAAGGGCCATTCCCAGAAACGCCGCACGTTATATATATTTTTGCCGGTGGTGTTATTGACGAAACGTGTTCAGATGTGTCTGTTGGGAACAGTTTGGTCCGAACTAACAATAGATATGTGTTAAACCTTGCCTGGGGCATCGGAATGTTTATACGGAAATATTAAAATAAAATAAAAATTATATTGTCAAAACGTTAGTTTACTGAGCATACAAATTTATTGTTAAATACTGTATATATTCTTGGGGGTACAGAATATTGAGGGAAATCACCATTCTCGTGGCCAGCAACCACGCCCGGCCGCCTTCGTCTCCCCAGGGCTGATGTTGAGACATCGCACCAGGTACTCGTTCAAGGCTGAGCCGACCAGAACTCGTCAACATGTTTGTCTCCCTGGTGGCGATGTTTACGGCACGACAAGTCCAATCATCTCCACATCCTCCTTGTACGCCATCTCTTCTCGAGCCCGTGCAGCGCCCGTTATGTAGGTTTGCTGTTGAGCTCGGGACCAATTTCTCACAGAGAGGGCCCGTGCCCAACATCTGTCAGTTCACCAGCGTGGGTTTAACAAGCAGGCCTGACGCTGCTGATGAGACGCTGCATTTTGACACCGGTCCAGAGTCTACTCGATATTGAGCGTGGTGTTTTAAAGCAGTGATGAACTAATGCTTGTCGATAAGATGCCCTCCTATGGGCTGTGCAATGTTCACGTGGACGGCTCAACATGGGAAGGCGCCATTCATTTCCTACGCGCGCTCGCGCATCACGTGACGCCGTCGGTCTAAAGTGCGCGGCCCGTGGCGATGATCATTGGGAAACATTCGTCGCAGTCTTGTCTCAGCCGATTGGAACTTTGATCAATGTGGCCGCTTTTCTCCAAGGTTAGAGTCAGGATTAGTCCTCATGGCAACACGACATCCAACTCAGGGTTTGTTCATTTTGGCACATCTTTATGATAATTGTTACAGACGGACGTATGTAATAATAATGCATAAACTCGCCCAGTCTAAATTTAAAAGTGCATCAACTCCTTCCAACCCACACTTTGTCTCTATCCCTAACCCTAACTCCCACCCACACCCTGGGTAAGTGGTCAGTGGAGCTGTTGTAGATGCATAACTTCGCCACTGATGTGAGCCGTGGCCAGGAATCGAAGGCAGCTTTGTTATGGGTTCACAGGCGCAGCTGTGTCAACCACTGCGCCACCGCTCTCCAACGTGTCTTATAATCGTGGAAAAGGAGAGGAAAGTGAGACGGGGTGGGAGTGAAAGAGCGTGAGGTTGAGTTTCAACCTGGCAGGCTTGTTACCTCGGGGAAAGGGTGAGAGTGCGAGAGTGAGTGTGAGAGAGGGGAGAGAGTTAAATTGAGAGAGAGAGAGAGTTAGGGGGAGATGGGCGAGTTAAACTCAGACAGAGAGGACAGAGTGAGTGTGAGAGAAAGAAGGCAGAGGAGAAAGATACGTTTAGAGATAGGGACAGAGTGAGAGGGGAGAGGTAAATTGAGAGAGAGGAACAGAGTGGCAGTGAGGGGGAGGGGAGAGTGAAATTGAGAGAGAGCGTGGGGGGCGTGAAGAGTTAATTTGAGGGAGAGAGACAACGTGAGAGTGAGGGGGAGGGGAAAGTGAAATTGAGAAAGAGAGACACGGAGTGAGAGATTCATTATTGGTGGTGAATTCCTCACGGCCGTTAACCCCCGGGGCAGGGCTGATGTGAGTGACGTCACGGCAGAACGTGCCGTCACGCACGTAAACACAAAGACAAAGATCCCCCGTATAGCCCACGCATGCTGTTTGGGCAAGAGCTATTAGCGAGTGCCTACGAATGCCGGCAGCGCTCAGAAGGGGAGTCACTAGCACCACGCCGGATCGCCCTTGTCTCCCCTGTGCTGATTTTTTTTTACACACCGCAACAGGTACTCACTTTGAGGCTGAGTCGACCTAGAGGAGGCCCAGCACCGGTTCAGGTATTCGCTCTCACTGTCATTGGTCGTGAGCGGGAATCGAATTATGTTCGAGCTACATGATCCAGCTCACGCAGCCTCGCCTGCCGGAGGAGCTCACGAATGGGAGTGTGTCCATATCTTCCAAGGATCTGTGCGCTCCTCACACAATCCGGTCTGATTTAACCCCAGGATGGATCGAAGGCAGGCCAGCCTGAATGTTTCAAACCGGCGCAGATGTTTATTTCAAGGGCTCCACGTGTCGCAAGCATAGAGCAGGGAGGGCATAATTGTGGCAGAGAAAACTCGGAGCTTTGTATGTAGCGATAGACCAAGGTACCTTCCACATTGCGTTATGCAGCTGATTAAAACATAGTCCGCACAACTGCTTTGGAGTGAGACCTCTGCTGCCAAACCGGAACTGCTCATAAGCACACCGCCCAGGGAGGGAACTCCTCCGATATCTCCACAACTGCCCCATCACTCATGGGAGTGGAGTATTTTATGACTTAAAGGACCCGTGCAGGCGCTTTGTTTGTGAGCGGCTGATGGTGAGGCCCCGTCTCTTAGTGGCACGCCTCCAGTCTCAGCAGTAGCGTCTACAACTCCCTTCTCGGAATGGGCAGCAATCACCGGATTGTAATCTGATCATTATCAGCGTGCATAACATGATTGACCAAGAGGGAGCCATCGCGTGACCGCACCCGGGAGTCAATCCGCCTCCAATTGTATCTGTACTAGATGGAAATTTTCCCGGTACAGCCATGGGAAGCTTAGAGAACTACTTTACACGGTCAAAGAACGTGTTGAATAGCGCGGTGAGCAAGAGGACATCCCTGTCGCACTCCCAAGGTGAACAGAAAATGGCTCTGACTCCCGGCCATGCGGCTTAACCTGGGCCTATCCACGACCATTGTAGGCCCTTAATGACCCAGAGTCCTGGCCTATTCGGTGGGGGTGAAAGCCACAACCACCATTCCACGCCTCCCTTTGATGGAGGAGAAGAGAGCCCTCAATAGCCCCAAGACTTCCCTCCACAGAGTCTTTCCACCGCTACCCACGCCATCTCTCTCCAGCTTCCTGCCCCGAGTTGAGGAGTGTCTGCCCCACGTGGTGACTGGAGCCAAGAAGCGGTCCACCGTCCGGACCTTCTGCATTCTACAGAGGTCCAGGTGGTATCGGTCCAGCTCCCGACAGATGAATGGCAGCCTTCTTCTCCACAGTGAGCATTTCAACATTCCTCCTGGCCTACCACGACGATTCCCTGCTGCTTTTGGACTAAAACTAAACTATTGTTTATTTCACCAAGTCCCACTGAGCTGTTTAGCCCTTTTCTCAGAAGTGACCTGGCCACAAATGATAGCTCAACGAGCGTAGCTTATCATCACGTGGAAATGTTTAGCAGACAAATACTGTAAAGGCGTGTTTCTGATCGTGGAGGGAAAACCCGGAGGACACGGAGAAAAATCCACGCGACCACGGGGAGAGAGAGAGACATCCAAGCTCCAAATATACAGGCGAAAGGGTCGTGATCAAACCCACGACCTCCTGCATATCAGGCGAAGTAGTTAACATCTCGCCTCTGAGTTTGGCCATAAAAAGAAGCAACACAGAGACACACATCTCCCCTGCAACCCTTACTAGACTCTAGGGGGAAGTGCTCGTTAGTGACCATCTATACTCAGGTCGACGCGGCACATGGAGGGAGTCGTGTGGCCAGGACACTACGCACGGCAGTCCTTGTTTCTCTAATGTGTGTATGGATGTTGAATGTCTTTCGCACCGTGCTCATCGCCGGTGCCGGAGAAGGACGATAATCCAATTCCATACACAATGTTCCGAATAATCGTTATCCATTAAATTAGTTATAGATTTAGATTTTAAAGTGCACGTGTTTACACACCCTGCACCAGGTACTCATTCGCCATTGATGTTGGCTGTGGAGGGGAAACGATTTCTGATCGCTGGGTTCGTAGTCTACTGCACTAACCACTGCACCACCACTCCCCCCCCCCACACACACACGTATTGACACGTTTACGTACGTACGCATACACATTGAGGTGCTTATACACACGCATGCACAATAACACACACACGAACATTGACACACACCCACAAAGACATACAAACACAACCAATCACACGCACAAAGTGACACACACGCTGACAAAAAAAGACAAATATCGCCCGTATGGCCTTTAACAGACCGGTGGGGCAAGTGCTGTTAGCGAGCACCTATTAAAGCCAGGACGGCACACGATGACACACACTGACACATCCGGTAACGCACACACACAATGCTACAAAGGTACTCCGTATAGCCTCAACAGATTGTTGGGACAAGTGCGAGCACCTATGAAGGCCGGCACGGCACACGAGGGAGTGAGTGGTCAACACCACGCCCGGCCGCCTTTATCTCCCCAGTGGCGATGTTTACACACCGTACTAGGTACTTATTTGAGGCCGAGTTGACCTAGGGGAGGCCCGTGACCGGTTAACATAATCGTCACTGCTGTTGGGCGTGAGCGGGAATTGAACTTGGGTCGCCGGGTTCATAGCGCAGCGTAGCGCTAACCGTTGCACCACCGCTCCCCACACACAATACTACACTCGTACACTGACACACACACACTGATAGTGACACACACACACTGATACTGACACACACACAGGCACAAGCATCACTCATACACTGACACACGACAATTAATGTCGTGTGTCAGTCAGCTGCACACAAGCCTGCTGCTGCTGATGATGATGATGCTGACGATGATGCTGCTGATGATAATGCTGGTTTTGCTGCTGATGACGATAATGATGCTGCGACTGATGGTGCGGCTGGTGATGCTCCTGCTGATGATTATGATGATGATGCTTCTGCTGGTGATGATGGTCTTGCTGATACTGTTGCTGATGCTGATGTTGCTCCTGCTGATGTTGATGCTGATGTTGCTGCTGCTGATACTGCTGCTGATGTTGGTCCTGATGATGATGATGTTGATGCTGATGTTGCTACTTCTGATACTTCTGCTGATGATGTTGCTGCTGATGATGATAATGCTGCTGCTGATGATGTTGATCCTGATGATGGTGTTCCTGCTGATGATGCTGCTGATGATGATGCTGCTGATGATGATGCTGATGATAATGATGCTGACGATTATGCTGCTGCTGATGATGATGCTGATGATGATGCTCATGCTGATGATGATGCTGATGCTGATGATGCTGCTGATGATGCTGCTGCTGATGATGCTGATGATGTTGCTGATGATGATGATGCTGCTGCTGCTGATGATGATGATGTTGCTGCTGCTGCTGATGATGATGATGATGTTGCTGCTGCTGATGATAATATTGCTCTTGCTGATGATGATGATGTTGCTGCTGCTGCTGATGATGATTCTGCTGCTGATGATGATGGTGATGATGATGATGATGTTGCTGCTGATGATGATGCTGCTGATGGTACTGATGATGATGCTGCTGCTGCTCATGCTGATGCTGATAATGATGTTGCTGCTGATGATGATTATGATGCGGATGATGATGTTGCTGCTGCTGATGATGATGATGATGATGCTGATGATGTTTCTGCTGATGATGATGATGTTGCTGTTGATGATGATTTTGCTGATGATGATGTTGCTACTGATGATGCTGCTGATGATGATGCTGCTGCTGATGATGTTGCTGATGATGATGATGTTGCTGACGATGCTGCTGCTGATGCTGCTGCTGATGATGATGTTGCTGATGATGATGTTGCTGATGATGCTGGCCACTGTGGCTCGGCACGGCGCGTCCCGCTCTCTGCACCGGTACTGGATGTTCGGGTAAGGGGGAGGGGTGAAGGGGGGGAAGGGAGAGGGGTGAAGGGGGGAGGGGGCGAGGGGGAGGGGGCGAGGGGGGAGGGGTGATGGTGCTGAACCGCAGCTAATTCCACAAGCACGGAATGTCCTGGACACTGCCACACAATCGGGGCTATTACATTAATCCCAGTGTGAGCCACCCCCTACCCACCCACCCGCCACCACCTCCTCCCACTTCCTCCCCATGTCCAACCTCCCACCTCCCCTCCCCCAACACCACCACCTCCCACCACAAGCATCCCCCACCACCACCATCTTCCACCACTACCATCATCTCCAACCAGCATCCCCCACCACCAACATTACCACCATCTCCCACCACCACCATCTCCCACCACCACCATCTCCCACCACCAACTCCCACCACCACCACCATCTCCAACCACCAACTCCCACCACCACCATCTCCAACCACCACCATCTCCCACCACCATCTCCAACCACCACCATCTCCCACCACCATCTCCCACCACCACCACCATCTCCCACCACCACCATCTCCGACCACCACCATCTTCCACCCCCTATTTCCCACCCCTTCCCTTCCACCACCATCGTTGACCCACATAGCCCACCGTGCTCATCGGAGGTGCGGGGTAAAGACAATAAACTAACACACGCAAACATCTATTGGAAAGAAATTGGTTTTTAATCTAGATTATTTAAAAGTGAATACATCCAGTGGCTTCCTAAGATCGGAAGGAAGAGCGTTCCAGACGGCCGCAGAAGCGCATCTGAAAACGCGCGATGTGGTAACCACCGCATTTGTTCGATGGCCAGCAGCCAAAAGCCTCTGCTGCTGCGAGGATGAGAGGAGTTGGCGTGATGGATTATTTTCTTCAGACATCTGTACAATCATCGTAACTTCAAATAATTAGGCCTTGCCCTTTCTGGCAATAAAACAGGAGGTGTTAAGATGGTCAAACACCAAATAGACACCCATTGCAAGGCACCATCAAGTCTGCATTAACCACGCTTACCTGTGCGGCAAAACATGCGAACAAACATGGAAATATACGCGTTGTCTTTGAAACTGATTGGACGACACCAGAGACAGCCTTCTTGATGGCCTCCCTTGTCTCTGCACCAGTGTGAGACCGGAGAACGTCAAAAGGCAAACAGTGCAAAGGCAATGGAAGTATCAGAGCATTGATGGCTCGGGTTGAGCAGTGATATCCCTGGAACCTTTTTTGCCAAAATCAAAAATGATTAAGGAATAAGAATAGGCTTCGCAGTTGCAAAGATAATTTATGTGTAATTAATTATCAGAGCACGTTTGTTTGTATGTTTTGCCACAAGTACGTGTGGTCAATGCAGAGACGCGATGCCTTGCAACAAAGGTGTGTGTCTGTTTGGAATTTTTTAACATCTTAGCACACCTCCCTGTGTTATTGCCAGAAAGGGTTTAAACCCGATCTTTCTTTCTTTTTTACACTGGCAAAACAAAAATAGAGATTATTTCACTATCAACGATACTCACCTGACGTGGCGGACACCACGTGACATGGAAGATGATTAGTACCTAACGGGCCTGAAAGGGGATTGGTTCGAGCGGTGGTTCTGAACCTGGGGTGCACGCACCCCCTGGAGGTGCGAGATGTGGGCAGATTTTTTCAGAAGGTAAATCATCGAGAAGGTAAATCATCGAAACACAAATTAAGCACTGGCAACGTTAAGTACAACTTTGTTTCATAAAACCCCCGATGCAGTTAACATTATACATCTGTAACGAATGAAAACCAAAGGGGTGCAAAGGCTGCAGTAAAGGTTAAGAACCACTGGGTTAGAGGCAGGGAAATTGAAGGTGGTTGGAGGTAAAACACGTAGGAGGCTTTCGCGACCAATATCATCCATAATAGAGGTTGTTGGGTTAGATTGCGTAAATATATACATGTGTCGTTAAAACCCGCCACCACCCCACACAGCCAACTAGTAAGGGTTGTCACGTAAACAGAACGTGGCCAATTCGTCACTAGTACAGCACACCGGTGTGTTGGCAGAGCCAAGCCACAACATTTACAATCTGAGTACGACGTTTCGTCAGTAATTACAACTAGCTTCATCAGGCGACAGCCAGATTTGTGGAGAAGTCTATAAGGAACGAAACAGTAAGACTTTAATGTGAGAGTCAATTTAATGTTAGAGTGAGTTTAATGTGAGAGTGAGTTTAATGTGAAAGTGAGTTTAATGTGAGAGTGAGTTTAACGTGAGCTGTCATGATGTATTTTGAGGGGTGGGGGCATGGGTTATCTTTTCCCCTCACATGAGAAATTGCGGGTGCATATAATGAATGAATGTTAAATCTTAATTATAAACAACTAAAAATAAAGTAATAAATGTGAGGCCATAAATAGGACTGGCTAACGTAACGTCACTTAACTCGTGAACAGATTCGTGTGTGGAATTAGACGCAAACACCGTGTCCACGGCTGCGTGTGAACAGCTAATGTCAGCATATCCGATCGTCACGTACTCCATTTGTTCATGAGGTTGTATCTGTTATTTGTTTTATACAATTATAGATCTTCGCATCTCCAACTTTTCCGCACACACACAGTATATAACCGCTATTTGCGATCATCACCACGTGCCACATGCAGAGAAATCCACGTTTTGTGTCAGCTGCCGCATTTCGTCATTTGTTGTTTCCACTTTCCTCTCTGTCTGCTCGTGTCAATGCCCTCAAGTCGTAGCCACGTCTTTCTGGCACCGATCTCTTGTGATGTCGTCGTCAAGCCACTCTCTGTTAGAAGTATTCCTCTCTTTGCGGTGCCTTCCATTTTTCCGAACAATAACAACGACAGCAACACACTTTTTAATTTTAGCTGTTGTTGTCCATCCTACCACACGTGTCCAAATAGTACCACTTACCTACTCATCACTGCCTGCATCATCAGCATCATCGTCATCAGGTTGTCTTCCTGCTATGTGCAATCTTTTTATTACTTCTTGTTTGCGATAGATGGTTCAGAGGTGCTACCTTTCCACACACAGTAAATGTTATTTTGTCAATAGGTGTTCGCATATCCGACCTTTCCACAAACGGTGTGTAGTTTATTTTCTCTAGGTTTGTGCATATCCGCCTAGACATCAATCCGCAGTCCATTGTAAAGCCAATTGAGCTGGACTCGTTTCGCGTCTTCATTGTGAAGCCCCAGGAGTAACGGCGTTGCCAACACCGAATGAATGAAACTCTCTGTCTCTCTCCCACATCCTCGCTTTCCATCTGCTTCAACGTCACACTCCACTGATGGTGAATTCACTCTGTTCACCGGTGGAATCTGCCCTCTGAGCGAATGCAATCACCCTCCCGGAGCTGTACATTTGTTTTTAACGGAGTTCCAGATTGATAAAACATTCGTTTGGCTATAATTGAAGGTGAAATTTCAGCTTTCCAAGCCCCTAATTGAATGTCATTAAAGATCGCATCAGCCAGCCACGATCATCGACGCCAGTGATCCTTAACCTGGGGGTGAACGCTGCACCCCCTGGGCGTGCGAGATGCTCTTTCTGGGGGTGCGAGACACGGGCAGATTATTTTTGAAGGTAAATCGTCAAACACACAAATTAACCACGGGCACGTAAGTACAACTTACTTTGTTTCACAAAAACCGGATGAAATGTTCGTAACATTCTACGTTTTTTTACGATTGGGGTGCAAGGCTGCAGTAAAGGTTAAGAACCACTGGTCCACACGGACGCATCACATTAACCACTCACTGGTCACGTTAGGCTCTGAGTCCACATCACCAAACAATGTTCTCTCGAAGTGAAATATACGTTCAAAACGAATGTTCGTTGTGCCCCAAGCGAATTTTAAAGTGGTTACGGGCACACCTACTCGTCTCGTGTTCTATTCCACTGGAGTAAAGTGATGGAAATTCCACATTCCTATGGCAGTACGGACGCGGAGGGAACGTGGGATTTCCGTTGGACGGTCGGACTGGATAATAAAAAGCAAAGTAGCGGAGAGTTAGAAGGTTGTTGAAGTTTAATACGTAGGCTTTCGCGACCAATATTATCCATATTATCCATAATAGTTCATCACACCGGTCTGCTGGAGAGTAATTGTAAATGTTGTGGGTTTGCTCTCCAACACACCGGTGTGGTCAGCTCGTAACGAATTGGCATGTTTTGTTTACGTGACAGATCTTACTAATTAGCTGTGTCGGGTGGCGGTGGGTTTAACGACACATTCATATTTACGCGATCTAACCCAAACAACCCTCACTTATCCTGTTTAAATCATTGGGTCCTACCGCCTGCTGTGATGCGGGTGTTCAGAAACAGCTGGGCAGTAACAACACAACAACAACATCATCATCGTCAACAACAACAACGTGGATCAGGATCTGCAAAGTGCACACGTAAACATGAAGAGACGCACGCTCAGGATTACCTCCTTGAGAGAGAGAGAGGAGGACGTGGATTAGAGAACGTGAACAGAGGTTGAGACGTCGTAATATCCGTCGTTAACCAGCAGTGAATAGGCCATGGTGATCATGGTAAAAGCATGGGGAGACACACGCTCGGGATATCCTCCTTGAGAGAGTAGCATGTTCATCAGAGAACGCACACGCGGGGGTGAAGGGGGGTTGACCGCCCCTGCTTGGTCACCGCGGATGGGTGAGGGGGGTGGGGGGGGGGCTCATGCAAGAAGGACTGGTTTAGATATCAATAGCCACTGATGTTAGCCGTGTCCGTGAATCGAACTCGGGGTCACCGGGTTCGTCACACTGCATGCTAACCGCAGCTCCACCCTTATACTCTCGCTATATACACACACATACAAACATCCCCCATGTAGCCTTCATATACTGAGAATAGGTTTTCCCATTTTCTCTGGCAACAAAACAGGTGTTAAGATGTTAAAACACCGAACTGAAACCTTTTACAAGTGTAGAGGTGTTACGGGAGGGCGAACAAACACACCAGGGGTGGTTATGCCCGCACGCGGAAGGATGCTTACATCCACGTCCGCACCGTTTAGCCTGGGGGGCTAAAACGGCGCTGTGATCCCCCACGGCCCCACCCCTCGGTGGGGGAGTTGCTATATAAGGCGGTGAGCCGGTGGGCTCGGGGGTCAGTGTTTAGCTTAAACCAGCGAAGAAGGAAGACCGGCTAGATAGGCCCTGGGACTCCCCTGGATCGCTGTCCTTCTAAGGACCGACCAGGGCAAGCCAGTGGCGTGGCCCCAAGAGCCCAGAGCCGATGTTCTTGTAAGAGCCGGTCTGGGGACTCAGGATGCCGTAATCCCAGCTTGGCCAGAGCTGGGTCAGCTAGCCTCCCCTAGCTCTGTAGTGGAGGACCTGGGAGTAGGCTAGCCGGGATAGAGGTTGTGGGATCTCCCTGTTAGACGGGTGAAGGGGCCGATACCCCTTCGAGTGTTGTATACCTTGGGCTGTATATAGTGTAACGTTTAATAAATAAGTGTGCCTCCGACTACGTCGTCCAAGTCTCGTTGAACCTACTACACAAGGAATCATGTCTGCATTAACCACAATACTTGTGGTCAGAATGCAAACAAAAAACATACTCAGATAATATATGCATTGTCTTTGCATCTTAACACCTGTTTTGTTGCCAGAAAAAAGGGGAAAACCTATTCTCATATTTTGGTACTGGCAAAGGAGGTCCCATGATGCCTTCATTATTTTGTTGGGGCAAGTGTTGGGTGACAAATGTAGTGATTCCAACTGAGTCACGGACGTTGTTCCTGTTTAGAGGCAACACATTTATTTGTAACATGTAACACAAAGGGGTAATTGCCCGGTCACCAGATACAGCCAAGGGTGGTGACCACCCAGCTAATTACACTATACAGAGGAGTCACTGCTACGAAAGGTCGGGTCCCTACTCGGGTCCGCGACCACGTGTTTGCCTTGTAAGACGTAGAGCTTCCAGCATGAGACGTGGAGCTCCAGCTGGTGGACGTGGAGCTCCAGCTGGTGACGTGGAGCTCCAGTTGGTGACGTGGAGCTCCAGCTTGAGATGTGGAGCTTCAGCTGGTGGACGTGGAGCTCCAGCTGGTGGACTTGGAGCTACAGCTGGTGGACGTGGAGCTCCAGCTTGAGACGTGGAGCTTCAGCTGGTGGACGTGGAGCTCCAGCTGGTGACGTGGAGCTCCAGCTGGTGGACGTGGAGCTCCAGCTGGTGACATGGAGCTCCACGTCACCAGCTGGAGCACCAGCTGGTGGAGGTGGAGCTCCAGCTTGAGACGTGGAGCTCCCACTGGTGGACGTGGAGCTCCAGCTGTTGGAGGTGGAGCTCCAGCTGGTGGATGTGGAGCTTCAGCTTGAGACGTGGAGCTCCAGCTGGTGGACGTGGAGCTGGTGGACGTGGAGGTTTAGCTGGTGGACGTGGAGCTCCAGCTGGTGACGTGGAGCTACAGCTGGGGGACGTGGAGCTCCAGCTGGTGGACGTGGAGCTCCAGCTGGTGGACGTGGAGCTCCAGCTGGTGGACATGGAGCTCCAGCTGGTGGACGTGGAGCTCCAGCTGGTGGACGTGGAGCTTCAGCTTGAGACGTGGAGCTCCAACTGGTGGACGTGGAGCTTCAGCTGGTAGACATGGAGCTCCAGCTGGTGGACGTGGAGCTTCAGTTGGTGATGTTGAGCTTCCAACTTGTGGACGTGGAGCTCCAGCTGGTGGAGGTGGAGCTTCAGCTTGATATGTAGAGCTACAGCTGGTGAAGGTGGAGCTCCAGCTGGTGACATGGAGCTCCAGCTGGTGGACGTGGAGCTTCAGCTTGAGACGTGGAGCTCCAGCTGGTGGACGTGGAGCTCCAGCTTGTCGAATGCAGCGACCCCGGTCCCTCTCAGGGACCCGCCTTATATCCCCCCACGGGTCGGGGCTGCTCTGCCCCTGGCCCCGCCCCTGGCCCCGCCCCTGGCCCCGCCCCTAGCCCTGCCTCTGGCCCCGCCCGCCTTCTGGAGCCTTCCAGCTCCCCCTCGATCCCTCTCGAGAGCTCTCCCTGGACACGTGATCACCCCCTAGTCCCCCCACATGGGGGTCTCTCTGTGGACACTCTAGATCACGTGTCTGCAGGGTCAACCAGAGTGCCATGGTACGGGGCAGCCCTGCCCTTAGGCTGTCACTCTCCCGCTCCCCCTCGTGGGAGACCGCACTGCATGCCATGCGTGGTGCCCGCTCTATCCCAGCTCTCACTAAGCCCCGCTAGGGCTGGTACTACACCCACCATGGGGTGTACGCGATGACAGTGCATCGCACGCCACGGCCGTTCCGGGCCGGCACCATATGTAGTAGGTTCCGTCTAACAGGGAGATCACACAATCTCTGTCACGGCTAGCCTACTCCTAGGTCCTCCACTTCAGGGCTAGGGGAGGCTAGCTGACCCAGCTCTGGTTAAGCTGGGATTACGGCACCCTGAGTCCCCAGACCGGCTCTTACAAGAACATTGGCTCTGGGCTCTCGGGGCCACGCCACTGGCTTGCCCTGGTCGGTCCTGAGAAGGACAGCGATCCAGGGGAGTCCCAGGGCCTATCTAGCCGGTCTTCTTGCTTCGCTGGTTTAAGCTGAACACTGAACCCCGAGCCCTCCAGCTCACCGCCTGATATAGCAACTCCCCCACTGAGGGGTGGGGCCGTGGGGGATCCCAGCGCCGTGTTAGCCCCCCAGGCTAAACGGTGCGGACGTGGATGTAAGCATCTCTTCGCGTACGGGCATAACCACGCCCAGTGTGTTTGTTTGCCCTCCCGTAACACCTCTACACATACAGTGACATCCCCAATTTCACTACATAATCACCACGCCCGGCTGCTTTTGTATCGCTATATATTTTTTTTTTACTCGACCAAGAATCCTGTGAATGAATTGAGACTTAAAACACACACTTCATGAATGTTCAAAAATGACACAGCTGTAATCTTAAATTGTATTGGAAAATTTCATTTCAAAGGAGAATTCATGCATCACGAATTAAGATAATGGAAGTCAGTTTGAACATTTGTTCAAATAAATATAATAACCCACGTGTCTTGACTTTCACCACCCCCCGTGTATAATAGGTGACGTTTTGGGCAATTGTTCTTCTTCAGAGCTGGTAAAGAGAAAGAGAGACCTGGGGTTGGAGACCAATTTGATAAGAACAGAGAGAGAGACTATTGTGTGGTCAAACGTCCATGGACGTGGTCGGAGTACCCAAACTTTGCCCCACCGTACCGCGACCTGCCGCTCGACTGAGTGCCTGCGGTGTCCCCAGTTCTACTGCTGGATCTACAGAGGTGGCAGGGGGGGTGGTGGCGGTGAAGGAGGAGGGTGGAGGGAGGGGGGTTACAGAAGACTCTTGCTCCATCGCTTTGACTGCGCCGGCTCCCTTGGCTATGGAATGGAAATGGCGGCCTTGTGAGAATACGAGTCGAGCAAAGTTGCGACGAACCGCACGGAGACTGCGGCAGTCCAACACGAGAGTGAGCGCCAACGTGCAGCGGTAGACTGTGCTGTGCACGTGAGTGGTAGTGCAGCGGTAGTGCAGCGGTAGACTGAACTGTGCACGTGAGTGGTGAGTGGTAGTGCAGCAGTAGACTGAGCTTTGCACGTGAGTGGTAGTGCAGCGGTAGACTGAGCTGTGCACGTGAGTGGTGAGTGGTAGTGCAGCGGTAGACTGTGCTGTGCACGTGAGTGGTAGTGCAGCGGTAGACTGAGCTGTGCATGTGAGTGGTGAGTGGTAGTGCAGCGGTGGACTGTGCTGTGCACGTGAGCGGTGAGCGGTAGTGCAGCGGTTTGTGCGCTGCGCTACAAAACTCCCGCTCACGGCCACCGACACGCATGATGATTTGTCTGAAACGGTCTTGCATCCTCTGCTAGGTCGACTCAGCCTCAAATGAGTACCTGGTGCGGTGTGTAAAGCATCGCCACGCGGGGGACAAAGGCGGCCGGGTATAGGTGCTGGCCACCCACCCCCTCGTGTTCCGTGCCGGTCTTCATAGATGCTACTCGCGAACAGCACTTTGCTCCAACATATATTAAGGATGTTACGGGGGATCTTTGTCTGTGCTATACGTGCGAATATCGTATACTCGGGGGAAATAGCTGCTGAGATTTTTTTCCTTTCGCACATTAGCCATCTCCATTGGTCTTTAATGATCGTTGTAATAATGAACACGAAGCCCTCTCTCTCTCTGCGGAGGAACAATCCCAGCAGCCGCGCCAGGCAGATTACCTTGTTGGTGAAACATAAAGACCCACTTTGAAATGGCCCAACTGGTCCTTTGTGAATAATAAAACATGATTTTAAAGGGAATGTTATACTTTGAAATGCCACTGTACGGGCATGGAATGTTATACACGTTCACCCACATATTCACGTTGCTTCACAAGTATTATTATTATCACCGTCATCGTCGTCGTCACCATCATCATCATGGTCGTGAATATGGAGCACATCAAACAACGTGAGTTAAACAAATGTGCGATTGATTTGATAGTTGAGTGTTGGGGTGAGAGAGGGAAATAAACACGCGAATGATACATCATCAATTGCTCGCCCGCGATGAGATTGTAAATGCATTTTAAAATGTGGTAGGTCATATATTTTAAAGAGAAAGGTACAGAGCTCAGTGGCCGCCTGCTTCCAACAGCCTGCAGCCTTCGAACGATGTGTCGGCCGTAGCATTTCTTTTGATGCTGTTTGGTGCGGCCCGTGAGAGATGGGTGGACCGGGGACCGGTTCAGACATCACCCCTCACTGGTGTTGGCTGCGACCCAGGACTCGAACTCGGGTCGCCGGTTCACGGCGCCAGTGCGAATAACTTGACCGCCTGAGGCGCGCATTCCCGGGGCTGGCGGGGCAATTTGTGAGGGGGCCGGGGGGCCGACGGAGGGAGCCGATGGAGCCGAGGGGGGGGGGGGGCGACGGAGCCGGGGGGGGGGTCTGTTTACAGAGCCGGGGAGGGGGCCGACGGAGCCGGGGGGGGAGCCGATGGAACCGGGGGGGGGCATCGGAGCCGGGGGGGGTGACGGAGCCGGGGGAGGGGCCGTGACGGAAAAAAAAGATGGCCGCCTGAGGCGCGCGCTCCCAGCGGCTGGCGGGGCCGCTTGTGGTGGGCAAGAGGCGCGTGCAGAAGGAGCCAACACTGAACTCACTCACACATCATACACTGACTTTCTCACACATCATACACTCACTCACACATCATACACTCACTCACACTACCACTGACTCACTCACACATCATACACTGGGAGTGTCATGATGCCAGCTATGGCTGCAAGTTTGGTCGTACGTGCTATGTATATCGTTTTTTGTTAAATTTTGAATCACAGTTCCTGTGATTACTGTTGTTACATTGTTTTTATAGCTTTATTTTGGTGATTCGAAAACATATGGTTAATCTAAATTGTCTTATGGTTGTTATTGTTGACTTACACCACATTGGCATTTTTGCACATATCGTTTTAATACGTTTTTTTTTTTATATATTTGCTGGTTTATTCCAGGATGTTTTTGTTACGTGTTGTCGCTTTGGGATATTCTGTGTTCATATTTTGTTTGTTGCGGTTGCACCCGACTTAAGAGCCACATGGCTCACAGGGCTATACCTAATAAATGAACTTGAACTTGAATATTTGTGTTGACACCTCTGGTTAACCTTACTATATAGCCACTGTTTTGGTAATGACTACCGTATTTGCCGGATTATAAGACGCACCGGAGAGTAATACGCACCCCCATTGGCCCCAACGCATTTGTCAATAACAATGTGGCCTTGAATGGAAAACGAAATATTAAATAGGGAAATATATATACTTAGCATATAAAATACTTACATCTTACCTATAAAAGTAATTTTTTGTCTTGTGTGTGTCCCTCAGTTTGTCCGTCTGTCTGTGGACGCAACTTGCGAAGGATTTGGCTCGCAAACCGTGGGGTTTATGTTTAAAAAAAGTAGCCAGGTACCACGCCATAAGCCCCGTGGTGATCCAGCGCTATTCCGTTTTCCCATCCGTCAACTTTAAAGTAGTTAAATAAGCAATTTAGCGCTATTTACTATTCTATTATTTCCTCACGCCGCTCCGCGAGCGACACAGCATGCATTTGCGCATGCGCGATAATGCCCCTAGCAACCCACACACGATTGGGAAAAATTCTCAATCGCGTTCAAAATGCCATCAAAATACACTAAACGCCGAGGTAAATTCTTCACAGTGTGATGTCCTCCCCACCCCACCCCAATGTGTGCAGTTACAACTATCCATATGTGTGTGTGTGTAGGTCGATGTGTGCGTGAGTCTATGTATGTGTGTGTGAGTCGATGTATGTGTAAGTTGATGTGTGTGCGTGAGTGCCTGTGTGTGTGTAAGTCTATATGTGTGTGTCTTAGTCGATATGTGTGTGTGTGTAGTCCATATGTATGTGCATGTCTATGTGTGTGTGAGTCTATGTATGTGTGTGAGTCGATGTGTGTGTGTATAAGTCGATGTCTGTGTGTAAGTCGATGTGTGTGTGTGTTAATCCATATGTGTGTGTGTAGGTCGACGTGTGTCTGACTCTATGTATGTGTGTGTGTGCGTGAGTCGATGTGTGTGTGTGTAATTCCCTGTGTGTGTGTAAGTCGATGTCTGTGTGTGTGAGTCCATATGTTTGCGTGTGTAAGTCGCTGTGTTTGTGTGTAATTCCATGTGTATATGTGTGTGAGTCGATGTGTGTGTATAAGTCCATGTATGTGTGTGTACGTCCATGTGTGTGTGTGTTAATCCATATGTGTGTGTGTAGGTCGACGTGTGTCTGACTCTATGTATGTGTGTGTGTGAGTCGATGTGTGTGTGTGTAATTCCCTGTGTGTGTGTAAGTCGATGTCTGTGTGTGTAAGTGGATGTGGGTGTGTAAGTCGATGTGTGTGTGTGTTTAAGTCGATGTGTGTGTGTACATCCATGTGTGTGTGTGTGTATATAAGTCAAGGCCGTAATTATAATATATATTGGGGGGGACACATCTCCCCCAATATTCAAATATGCTCAAAATGTCCCCCCTAATATTTTGTTATAATTTTTTTTATTGATATGCTATGTAAATAAATAGAACAATTTGCTATACCTTGGCCACAATATCTGGACTTGTCTTCATATTAATCAATGCATAGATTTCTGTTTATATGATTGTGGTTATGGTTGTACTTTATTAATCCATAATCTCTGCCATTACATACAAAGAAACAAGAAATGGTAAAAAAAGTAAAAACAGAGCAATGTAATACAATACACTATTCGACATTATTTAAAAATAAAAAAAGTCCATCCCATGTGTTAGTGAATTTTTTAATATTTTAGGCAGGAAATTATATTTCAAATTTAGGTTTTTTTCTGGGTTGGGACCCCCAGACACCCTGGAAGATTTGGTCCCCCCCAATGATGACTCCATGGCTACGGCCTTGATATAAGTCGATGTTCTGTGTGTAAGTCGATGTGTGTGTGTGAGTGGTAGTGTAGCGGTTAGCGCGCTGCGCTATGAACCCAACGACCCGGGTTCGATTCCCGTTCACGGCCAATACCAGTGACGATTATCTGAACCGGTTCTGGGCCTCCCCTAGGTCGACTCAGCATTAAATGAGTACCTTGTAGTGTGTGTAAACATAGCCATTCGGGAGACCAAGGCGGTCGGGCGTGGTGCTGGCCACCCACCCCTCTCGTGTACCGTTGCGGCCTTCATAGGTGCTCGCTAAGAGCACTTGCCCCTACAGTTTGTTAAGGCTATACGGGGGATCTTTGTCTTTGTTGTGTGTGAGTCGATGTGTGTGTGTAAGTCGATATCTGTGTGTGTAAGTCGATGTGTGTGTGGAAGTCGCTGTGTGTGTGTAAGTCGATGTGTGTGTAAGTCGATGTGTGTGTAAGTCGATGTGTTTGTGTGTGTGGGTCGATGTCTGTGTTTGTGTAACTCGAGGTCTGTGTGTGTGTGAAAGTCAATGTGCGTCTCTTTTTCGCCCGGGCAATGCCAGTTACTTCCCGCTAGTATATAATAAATATAAAAAAATTGTTACGGGCAATGGGTCTTCATCAAAGCACACAATTATCTAGATGTCATATAGATCATTAGCAGCAATGTCGATTATCTGGTAATTGTCTTAGGTTCTGTAGTGCCGATCCCATTGACATCAGCGTGGCTTGGAGGAAGGGTTCCTTTGGAGGCCCCGTGTGGATGACTGGCGCCAGGGTCTATCTCTCTTCTTTGTTACGGGTGGTGTCCGACGTTTAACAACGTGGGCTTGCGAAGGGCCATCACTGCAAATGAGGATGGAATGTGACCAGAAAACAACGAACGGGCGCTTCCCGACTCCACCCCAAGGCGTTGGGCAGTGGTAGAAGAGGGTGGAGGAGTTCCCGCGCCTACGAGCACGCCACTGGCGTAACGAGCGTGGGGCGCCTTCCCCACTGGTGGCCAAAACTACGAGTTGAGTCCCCCCTTGAAAACCACAATGAGATATGGTGGTTGATATAAATAACTAGGGTGGTGAAATGGTAACTACCTCACCTGGTATACAGGAGCTCGTTAGTTCTCCCCGTAGTCGCGTGGATTTTTCTCTGGGTCCTCCGGGTTTTCACTCCACATTTAGAATCAACATCACGCGTTTCGAGTATATGGCTGCTATACATTTCCACGTGATGAGCCAATTTCGTTGAGCTATGAATTGGTGGCCAGGTCGCGTCTGAAAATATATATATAGCTCAGTGGGCCTTACCTGGTGATATAAGTTTACAAATTTATATTGATTTCAACAACAGTATAAAAAGAACAACACTTATTTAGAACGCAATTTAAGTTTGTATTTTAATTAACATTATTCCATAGTTACGTTCCCGTTTTATTTCAAAATAATTGAATTCAATTATTGCCCCCCCCCCCTGACCTGACCGATTGCCGCACCCTCTGAAGCTGACAGTGGAGTCATTACACCCAGCTGGCGAACACCGTAACGGTACCCACCCACCCACGCATCTCTCACACACAACATACACCCATCACACAAACGTGCGCGCGCACGCAATCACATCTCTGTCTGGCACACAAAACAAGATAATGATCCCCCATAATAATCTAGCCTTTAATAAACTCTGACGTGGTAAGTGCTGATTGCAAGGACCTATATATATACCAAGACAAAGATCCCCCTGTAATAACCTAAACCAGTGGATCTTAACCTGGAGTGCACGCACCCCCTGGGAGTACGAAATGCCCTTTCTGGGGGTGCGAGACATGGCCAGATTATTTTAGAAGCTAAATCATCGAAAACAAAATTAAGCATGGGGCACGTAAATGCAAATTGCTTCGTTTCATATAACCCATGTATTTATTAAGATTGTATTTTTTTACGATTGAGAACCAAAGGCGTGCACGCTTCAGTAAAGGTTCAGAACCGCTGGCCTAAATAGACTGTAGGTGCAAGTTATGTTAGCGAGGAGCACGATGATGGACAGCATGGCACACGAGAGTGTGGGTGGCCAACACCACGCCCGGCCGCCTTTGTATTGCCAATGCTGTTGTTTTACACGCCACATTGGGTATTAATTTAAGGCCAGAGTTATCTCGGCAAGGCCCAGGAATCGAACTCGGGTCGCCGCAGGGCTGGATTATGGACCAGGCCAGTGGAGCCAATGCACCAGAGCCTTAGACTGCCAGGGGGCCTCCAAGCCTCAGGCCGCGCACGGTGCGTGGCCCAAGACTTCCTAAGGAAGTTGAACGCCAGGGCCCTCAGTGTGCGCAGCGCAAGCTGACCACTAGGCCCCTGAGTGTTTATAGCGTGAACTAACCACTAGGGCCCACCAGACCCCTCAGCGCTTACAATGTGAGGGCCCCCCAGACTCCTTGGTGTTTAAAACGTGAGCTAACCACTAGGGCCCCGGGCCGCGCAGCGCTTACAATGTGAGGCCCCTCGGTGCTAAAAGCATGAGGTGACCACTAGTGCCCTCGGGCCCCTGGGTGCTTCCAGTGTGAGTTGACCACTAGGGCCCCCAGGCCCCTCGGTGCATACACCGAGCGTAACATCTGGGCCCCTTGGCACACACAGTGCATGCTGAAAACGAGAGCTTCTCGGAGAGTACATTGCTTCTGTACAACTGAGCCACTGGTTGGCACGCTACAATATGCTGTGACATGATACAATATTCACCAACAAGTCAGTTCATTCTGCATAACAGGACAATTTGAAGGGCGTCAAATTATGGCAAGGCGTTCCTTGTTTGACTTACCGTCACTAGCTATCCCTTTATTTTAGCTAGCTGCCCATTTTCCCTAGCTAGCTGCCCATATTAATCAGCTTGCTAACAGAAATGAGTTATTCATAATAAAGGTTAGTTAGCTAGCTGCCATTTTTACCAGCTAGCTGCCCTTACAACTAAATTATCTGCACTAAAAAGCCCGCTCGTGAGGCCGAGGGCTCTTCGTTTGTTGAGAGCTTAGTTAGCCGTTGACAAATCAATTATTAAAAATACACCGCGGTTTTGTGAAACGTAAAAAATATACCAAAAGCTAAATTTTTTCATACACTAACGCCTATATAAGAGATCCAATCCATACTCTTAGGTTTTTTTCGGTAAAGTCACGTAGGTAAAACATTTAAATAAATCATAAAAATAATAGAAATAATAATAGAAATAAAATAATAAATCACGACGTTTGGGAGGCAACACAAGTCTCCGTCATCAGGTGAGACCGTCACAGCCAATGATTACTCAGTTTGGAAAGATGTTATTAACCATGTAAAAAAGATTTAACTACAAATATATTTGTACCATCTTATTTGACAGGTACTATTCTACTTACCGAGTGTTGACATCCCCAGCGTTTAACAGTACTGATTTCTTCTTTGATTTTGATTATCAGCTAACACCGGCCACAACCCCGAGTCGATGTGCACCATTGTTCTCTTTTAGCCCCCCCCCCCACCGTTCCATTCCCTGGCTACCACATTCAGATAAGCCCCCCCCTCCCCCTTAACTTGTATATAAGAGCTTGTCTCTTGGATTTTTCCTCACTTGATACAGTAAATTTAGCTGTGACGGTCCCACCTGATGACGGAGACTTGTGTTGCCTCCGAAACGTCGTGATTTATTATTTTATTTATATTATTATTTATATTATTTCTTTTTTACCTACGTGACTTTACCGAAAAAACCTAAGAGTATGAATCCTTGCAGTCACGAAAGCTTCAAATCTAGAATCCAAACCATATTTAAAGATTAAGGTAAACCCCATTAGTTTTTCCCATAGACCGTCTGTTTTTAGATCTACGGAAGTAGACAATGCTCACATTGACATGCAAATTGTCGATAGGATGTGGCGTATGTGCATAGTCTCCACCAAGTAATTTCACTGACTTATCATAAACCTTTGTTGGTTGTTCAGCCAATGAAAAAAAGTTATGTTTGGAATTTAAATCAACATAATTATCTCTGTGTCAGACAGGTATATAAGACATTTCTTGGTAGGAAAAGCCACAGACAGATGCCTGTTTTCTTGCTTGGTACGCCACAGTAAATATATTCAGATACTTTTTTCATATTTTTCTAAAACAAGAGCATTTCTTAAGGCTATTTCAACGATCCCTCATAAGGGCTATTTTCTAACAGCCTTTTTAAAGGTTTAGGGTTATTTTATTTTATGTGCTTTTCTATTGTTTTCTTTAATCTACTCAAAGCTGCCTTTAGGTCCAAGTAGACTATAAAATACTACCACTTGATTGTATTTTCCAACAACAATATTTTAAGGGTGTTGTCATTATTAATATATATTTATTCAATTATTATTTAATACGTATTGAGATATTCTATAACTATATTCATAGAAATAGCATACTAGTTCTGAAATATGGACCACAAACGTTGGAATAGTGGTGCTTCCAAAAGGTAAGACAAAAAAAGAACAGGAGGCAAGAGAGGCAGTTTCGCTTCAAAGTGTTCCACTCATTGCCAACTTCTTTCAAACACCCTCTGACAGTAATGATGATGACAGCAGCACTATTGTCAGCTGTGAGGAAGGGACTAGCACTATTTAGTTTCCAGTAATGTTGTCACTCACCCAGAGCCATCCTTTGAAGGCGAACCCTCAACAGCTAATGGTATACAAGAACCATTATTTCTACCTCAGGAGCAGTTGGGCAGTTCACAAGAATCAAATCAGCAACCAAACCATTCCTGGTTCTATGCGGTCACTGGCCCTGTATTATGGCAAAGCACTTCCAGTGAAATTACGTCAGTGCTTATTGTAAGAGGAGCAGCCCCCTTCCAAAACCGCAGTGAAAAATACCCAGCTTCAGTCCGAGATAGAGCGCTTGGTGGAAAGACTCGAAGTTTCAACAATGAACTTCTCAACTGTATATTGCCAAATGGGCAGAAGGTTTCTAGACAGTGGCTACTGTACTCACCCTCAACAGGTTGTGTGTACTGGTTTGCATGCAAACGGTTCTCCAGCAAGCTCGGTGGCTTTAATTAGGGGTTTCGTGACTGGAATCACTCTGAAAGAATAGAGAAACACGCAAAGAATGCAGAACACAGATAATGCATGCTTGCCTTGCACCAGCGGACAAAGGGCAGTGCTATAGATGCAGATCTCATGCAGCAACTTGATGGGGAACGTAAATACTGGAGGGACATTTTTAAAATAGTTGTAGCAGTGACAAAGTTCCTGGGTTTGAAAGAGGACTTGCGTGTAGGTGAGATGATGAACGGTTTGGGTCAACCCATAACGGTCATTTCCTTGGCATCCTATAATTGCTATCACAATTTGACCCATTCTTAGCTGAACATATTAAAAAGTTTGGATGAAAAGAATCAGGCACAGTGTCCTATTTGTCATCGACAATATGTATTGAACTCATTGAGCTAATGGGTCAGAAAACTCGCCAAACAATAGCAGATGAGATTCGGGATGTCAAACATTTTTCAATAATTGTTGACTTCACCCCAGACCTGTCACATGTGGACCAATGGACGTTCATATTCCGGTTTGTTAACAGCAGCGGGAATGTGGTGGAGCGATTCCTGGGCTTTGAGCCAATTGAGAGCCACAGTGGTAAAAGTTTAGCAGACTGTGTGCCTTTGATGGTGGAGGGCCTTGAGTTTGACCTCTCAAACTGTATGGTTAGTCATATGACAATGCAAGCAACATGTCAGAAAAATACAATGGGCTACAGGCCCACCTGAAACAAAACCAAAAACCCTCTGATAGAGTATGTGCCTTGCGCAGCGCATTCACTTAACTTAGTTGGTGTTATCACCTTAGACGGCAGTAGCCCAGAGGCTGACGAGTTTTTTTACATGTTGCAGTCATCTTCTTGGTTCTTTCGGTAAAGTCACGTAGAAGGGAAGTAATAAAATAATAAAAATAAAACATAATAAAATTATTCTCACGACGTTTCGGCCACAACGCAAGCAGCCGCCTCGACGGACCTAGTTTTCACCTGAGGACGGCTGCTTGCGTTGTGGCCGAAACGTCGTGAGAATAATTTTATTATGTTTTATTTTTATTATTTTATTACTTCCCTTCTACGTGACTTTACCGAAAGAACCAAGAAGATGAATCCCTGCAGTCACGAAAGCTTAACATTAAAATATGTTGCAGTCACTGTACACATTTTGCTCTTCATCCACACACAGATGGGGGAAAGTCTTTCGGAAGACAGATGTCAGACTGACAATAAAATCGCTGTCCAATACTCGGTGGTGCACTCGAGCAGTCAACCAAGGCACTGTGGAGAAATTACACCCACATTAGAGAGGTCTTCGGTAGTACGTGCAATGATGATAATGAGAAAATAGATACTCGGATTGAGACCGCTGGACTATGTGCTAAATTGGACACATAAGAGATGGTGTTCATGGCACATTTATGGGACGTTATACTTGACCGGTTCCACGCTACAAGCGTGCACCTACAGACAAGTGGCATTGACATCTCTGTAGTAGCACAGCTTTTGTCTTCGTTGAGGGATTTTGTGGCGGGACAGCGAGACCAGTGTGAGGCTTTTGAAAGGGCAGCCTTCAATGTGACAGGTGTCTCTCAGTCATATAAGCACGATCTTCAGCGAAGGAGGAAACGCAAAACATTTGCAGATGAATAGCTCAGAGCCAGATGTGACACGTGAGGGGATGGAGAAGTTCAAAATATAAACATTTTATGTGGTCATTGATAAGCTAGTGGCATGCCTTGAACATCGCTTGGACGCTTACAATCGTTTGACCAGTCTCTTTGAAGTTCTATTTATGTCAGATCAGGTGTCTAACAGTGATGTCATAGTGGGAAAGGTAAATGCACTCTCCGCTGCATATCCATCAGACCTGGACAACTCATCCAATTCAAGTCTTTCATGTCTGACTCTAAGGGTGAGAAGTGCCCAACAAAATTGCTTGATACGTTGCAGGCACTTACTCTGCAGTCAGTGTTCCCCAATGTTTTCGTGGCACTTCGGATTTTTCTAACTTTGCCAGTGACAAACTGCCAGGGTGGGCGGACATTTTCCCTTTTAGGCAGAATAAAAAATGAGCTGCGGAGTAGCATGTAAAAAAACACGTCTCAGCTCACTGTCACTTATGTCAATAGAGTCAGACCTTGTCAGACAGCTCGATTTTGACGAGCTAGTGGATGATTTTGCGAGGAGGGAGGCAAGAAAAACACCAATATAGGAAAGAGGAGGGGGCTCCAAAAAGCATGTGCCCAGCGGCCTCACGGGACCATGATCCGGTCCTGGGTCGCCGGCTTTGTAGCGCAGTGGATCATGCGGATGGCTAACTGATAACCGCTACAATACAACACGCACAAAGAAAGATCCACCGTATAGCCTTAACAGACTTTTGGTGAAAGCATTGTGAGCGAGCACCTATGAAGGCCGGAACTGCCCACGATGGGGTGGGTGCCCAGCCCCACGCCCGGCCGCCTTTGTCTCCCCAGTGGTGACGACCTAGGGGAGTCCCAGGACCGGTTCAAATAATCGTCACTGGTGTTGGCTGTGAGCGGTAATCGAACTCGAGTGGGCGGGTTCGTGGCGCAGCGTAGCTAACCGCTACCCTACCACTCCCCCACACACAGAGACACACACACGACCATAACACGGAGGGGACGCAAACATCGCGTCTGTGTGTTCAATTGCCGCTCGGCTCAAAGCAGCGGAACAAATAGTGAACCATTATCCAGGCGTCCTTGGCTGATTACGCTTTATGGGAGCGGAGCCTTGAACCCGGCCGTGTGGCTCTCCGCGTGGTTCACGGGGCGGGGGGGGGGCTCGTGGACTGCCCCTACCCCCCCACCGGATGGTGTCCTGATACCCGGCCACAGCGGCGCATGCCCTCAAAATATTTCCGAACATACACGGAGTTCGCGATAGGCGCGCGGGTTTGATAGCGGGGGGTCAGTGCCATCCCTTCTTCCTATTCCTGTTTTTTACTTATTTTGCAGTTCTGCCGCCCGCCCTGGCGCCAGGCTTCTTCGTAATAACAGTCGTAGCAATCACCACCGTCACCACCGTCACCATCATCGAGTGTCGGTGCACACAGCACGCGTTTATCCGGCTGTTTTTCCCTTGGGTATGGCAGTACAGCAAGTTGATGAATCTCCATTTGTGTTGGAATCTGTGCGGGGACTGAGTGTTGCCCTCCCCTCGGCATGCTCATGTTTTTTTTTCGCGCTTCCTCTGATGAATGAATGAGTGAATGATACGCAGTCATTGTTGATGGAGTTGGCCAAGCATCCCAATATGTATGTAATGTACGTTGCACTTCTATGGCACCGTACGTAGCCAACCGTGCTAACCGTAGGTGCCGGGAGGGGGGGTGAAAGACAACAACATTAAACACGCAAAAACATAGGACTGCAGATCTTGGGCAATTGTTAGCGCCGCTTCTGGCTGCCATGCCGTTGGTCCGTAGTTCTCCCCAGCGCCTCCGATCCACTTCACACGAATGACGCCGCCATGCAGCAATAAATATGACGTCGTCATTATTACCATCAGCCATGCTCAATCCATTGCTATCGCTACCGATCGCGATCCTGCCATGTAGTAAACCACGCAGCAAGCACCGTGCACACGAACGGACTTCATCGCTCCATCTCCCTGTTCGGCGTCCTCTGGTTGACAAGCTCCGTTTGGAATATGGAGCAGATCAAACAAGGCGAGATCGACATTTTACCAGTGTTTTCATAGTTTAGTGTTTGGGTTAGAGACAGAAACAACATACAATATTCATCGCTAGGCCGCGATGTGATTGGAATGCTTTTTGAAATGTTATGGCTTACATGTTTGTATAAAACGGTACAGAGCTCAGAAAGAGCCTATTTGTGTTCACGCCTCTTGTTAACCTTACTATGGAGCCACTGCTGTGGCCTTGTTAACGAATATCGTATTCTCCGGATTCTAAGATGCCCTGGAAAGTAACGCGCATCACGACTTGTACCCGGTGTCAATAAAGTTACACAGATCCGGGCTCTCACACCACGCACACAGCTACGGGATTATCAGACGCAACCCCCAAGTTGTTTTGCTTTAAAATACCGGGAGAACTAGAGAGTCATAATATCCGGAGAATACGGTCATATTTAGAGATGCTGTGTGCTGATGCAAAGAACGGGGGGAGACCTTCATCCAGCAGTGGATTGACAAAATATCTGTTAATGTAAAAATTACATCAAATACACAATTATATTAATATAAAGTGGTTTCCAGGAGTTACCAGCAAGTGCAAACAAATTGTGCTACGCGTGCAGAGCGTCCGTTATATATTTTTTTTTATCTTCACTTGTGGTTACTCGCGAGTTAGGATACCTCACAAAATGGACAATTCGTTAAATATTGATGTTCATTATTTATAGATTAATTTCCTCGGAGCCATTGTTGGGTTGGGCAAGGGGGTACCAAAATTCAACAAGGGCGGTACAGTCGTAGTCAAAACAAGGTTGAGAAAACTGCTCTATTCTATAGAGAGGCAGAGGAAGTCCAGCGCCAGGGTGACACCGCCAGCGCCAAAGTGACACGGCCAGCGCTCTGGGGCCAGGGTCAATGCCATAGCAGCCTGAGCAGTCGGGGGTGGGGGGGGGGGTCAGGCGGCGGGGGATCACTGAACCAGCCCGGCAAAGCAAAGCGCTGCGAACAAAACTGCGACGTTTTGGCAAGCGAGTGTCGGTGACCTCGTGGGTCGACTGACCCTTGGCCTACTGACCACCGACGCTTGAGCAGGGCAACGCTGTATTTATTTAATTTAAGGGAGGCAGCTGTCTCAAGAAAGAGTCCCCACAAAAGGGCACGTGGCTGACACTTCCATGCTGCTGGCCAAACGTCTTGGAAGAGGTGGGAGTTACCCACACTTTACCCCACTACTCGTGACCTGCCCATTGACTATGAATGGTAAAGACGTGGAATAGGGCGGAATAGCAGCAGACAAACGGGAGCGCGCGGTTCAGAAGATATTCAAATCTGGAGCAGGAAGAAGCTACGAGGCGTCTGTTTTCACAGTGGGCGGGGAGAGCGATTCAAAGCGGGGGTGGCCACGCAGAAGTCACGTGATTTTCGGGAGGATTGAGCTCATTCACGTAGAAAGATGAGAGTGGGAGAGGGGGAGGATTCATGAGTGGAGGTAACAACAGAGAAGTCACGGGATTTTCGGGAGGCTTGAGCTGGTTCAGAGAGAGAGATTAATAAAATCATATATCTATCAGTGGGCCAAGCCCAGCTACTGGCTGCCAAGGCCATCCTGAAAGGGGCTTTGGGGCACAGTCAAACATTGCCCAACTTGCGGTGCTGTTTGTGGACCGCGTGGTCAAAATCCATATCGTATTTCCTCTCGCGTTCAGCAACAACCGTGCACTCCGCGTTATTAATTAACAAGTCCAGCACTCAAACACTAACACACGCACACACACACACGTGTGTGTATATATACCCACACACGGATTCATTTCTCACACGAGAGGGACCCCTGACTGTAAACACCAGGCGCTTTGCCAGCATCGATGCGCAGGTCCCGCCAGACTCCAGTCCGGCCGGGTGGATTGACTCAGTCCATCACCCGTTCGTGGGGTGGTGGGGGTGGATAAAATAAGTAACCGAATTTTCGGAGAAGTAACAACAGTGGTTGAGTTATGGATAGACTTGCTCCCCCAGTCGTGGGAAAGTGGAATTTCCACCAGCGACCTTCTGGGATATAAATAGGGGATGAGTAGCACCCCAATGCTCATACGAGCAGGAAATCGTTTGGACTTTGACTTGGCCACACAGCCGGGGTAGTGGAGTTTCCAGACAGCGAGGGCACCATAGGAGAAGAGGTGACCTCCCATTGGTTATTATTGTGTTATTATTATATCTGACGTTCGTTTGCCCAGGAAAGTGAAATCGTCAATGAGTCTCACGGCTCTTTTCAGGAGGGTCCTGCCAAGTTTGCAGGAGGGGGCCTCTGAAAGCTGCGTGTGTGTGTGTGGGCGACATCCCAATCGAGTACATTTCTGCGTGAGTTTTTTTTAGCTGTAAATATGCTTCTTTCGACTTGTGGCTGATGTAAATGCAAGTGGGGATTGGTGTGCCAGTGGGGTGCGATGTTGCGATGTGGCTCTTACAAATTCAGTAATATCCCAGGTAAGACCTTCCCAGCGTTAATTGAGTCGGGAGAATCTCATGTAATCGTGCCCATGAATATCACAACATTGCATTTTTCTTCGTCCTCTTTCGTATGTCTGCTGATGTCGACGCAGAGGAACGAGTTCACATTCAGGTCGTCCAGCCAGACAGCCGCGTCAGGAGCAGCGGAGTATATCGCCGCTACAGCGTCTCCTTCGTATTTGTGGATCGGGGCATCGAGTCGTTACACGTTGCACGGTGTCTGTTCTGGATGACCCACGGTCACACCACTACTACTGGAGAGTTTTAAATTTGTACCGTGACACACGACTGCGCCTACTCTTCCCGAACGAACCCACGTGGGTCTGTACCGTCGACTGTGATGCGAACGGCGTGTGGTATTTTTGGCCTGTTAATAACCAAAGACAAATATCTCCCGTATAGCCTGCAAATACTGTTGGGGCAAGTGTTGTTAGCGAACACCTATGAAGGACCGGATAGGTGGCCAACACCACGCCCGGCCACCTTGAGCGATGTTTACACACCAAACCAGGTACTCATTTGAGGCTGAGTCGACCCAAGATCGGTTCAGAAAATCGCTACTGGTGTTGGCCGTGGGCGGGAATCGAACTCGGGTGACCGAGGGTTCGTAGCGCTGTGCTGCTCACCGCTCCACCACCGCTTCCCACGGTTAACAGCGCGCACTTACCCGGGGCGGGGCCGCTCGATTCGAACTCACGGGCAAGGGGGGGGCTGAGAGAGTCGCTGAGAGTGGTAAAGCGCCTTGTGTACTCACTCAGTCGCCCATCCACCCGGCACGTGACACCACAGCCTGATAAGACGCGGGGCTATAAGCGCCCAACAGCCTTGATGGCTGCTGCCGCCGCTGCCGCTGCGGCTGCTGCGGCTACTTTATGACAGCGCGGCCATCGGGCGCTTGCTATTGTGTCCAGGTTCGGACGCGACGAATAAAAGGAAAAGAGAGAAAACGCGTGGCCGGGTGCGTGTGACCCCCCCAAACCCCACCCGCGTGGGGGCCGTGAGTGAGCACGACGTCACGCGATTTTGGACGATTTTTGACCCCCCCCCTCGTCACACGGCGTCACAAAATGTCAGACCCCACCCTCAAATATGACGTCACAAAGCTCTGCCCCCCCCCCCCCAAAAAAAAAACATGCTTCAAATCGCTTTAAACTATTGTCATTATTGTGCGTATTTAATGTGCCGCTGCACTCTGATGTTGTAGGAGAAAACATTTATCAAAAAGTCTATTTAACTAAGCCAAACGTATTGTCTATATTTATTTAAAGTTGCGCATTTTGATGTGACGTCACATTTCTCAACCCTTCCCCCTCGTCACACATCGTTACAAATGTCTGACCCCCCCCCTAGGTGCGTGACGTCATTTATGGACTGCCCCTCAGCTCGGCGTTGAGTTGCTGGTGTGTGGGGGAGAGTCCCCAGCATTCTGTTAAAGGCTAAAGGAGGGGAGCGAGTTTCGGCAGAAGATGCTGGTCACGTGAGTTGAGTAGTCACATGATCGCTGCTCTGATGACGTGGTCACTCAATTACACGCACTCAGAGTATAGCCTAAAGCCCTAAACAGACTGCTGGGGCAAGCGCTGTTAGCGAGCACCGATGAAAGCCGGAACGGCACACGACGCGGTGGGTGGCCAGCACCACGCCTAACCGCCTTTGTCTCCCCAGTGGCGATGTTTACACCGCAGCCAGGTTCTCATTCGAGGCGGAGTCGACCTAGGGGAGGCCCAGAACCGGTTCATATAATCGTCACTGGTGTGAACCGTGAGCGGCAATCGAACTCGATTCGCCGGGTTCGTTAACTGAACCGGTCCTGGGCCTCCTCTAGGTCGACTCAGCCTTTCATGAGTGCCTGGTGCGGTGTGTAAGGGGCCATCCAAATGCGTACGCTTGCATATGGGGGGGGGGTCTGCTGACAATGTACGCATAGGAAACAGGGGGGGGGTGAAGCCTCGATAATAATTTGTCGACATTGGCCTTCAAATGAGTTAGATCAGGGGTCCTCAAACTACGGCCCGCGGGCCACATGCGGCCCACCGAGGGAATTTATCCGGCCCATGGTCACTAATTGGGCTGCGCTTGTGAGCACTCATTTGGCTGCGCTGGTGAGCACTAATTGGGCTGCGCTGGTGAGCACTCATTGGGCTGCGGTGGTGGGCACTGATTGGGCTGCGGTGGCGAGCACTGATTTGGCTGTGCTGGTGAGCACTGATTGAGCTGCGGCGGTGGGCAATGATTGAGCTGCGGCGGTGGGCACTCATTGGGCTGCGCTGGTAAAGGCCTAAGGCTGCCAGCCCTCCCCTGGCTGTGCTTGACTGGCTCTCCCTCCCTCAGCTCCCTCACTTGCCCCTCGGCTCCACTCCCAGTGATATTCCTGTGTGCTGAGTAAATGATAGAGGGGTAATAACAGAGTGATCTCTGATCTCTGGAGGGGCTGCCTGCTGTTTTCCCGTGCTGGTCAGTGACAGACAGCCGAGGAGTAGGAACCCCAATTTAAATGACAGTAAGTGCATTTATATTCTGATTGCTATTCAATTATATGAGGTTATATGTTGTATGTTGTGTAAGCCCCGGTTCATACTGTTGCGATCTCTGAGCAGTGCGAGTTCAGCCATATGCTTGTATGGCTGAACTTGCATTAGATTCGGAAGAAAAAAGGCACATGTGCCTTCTTTTTTCCTGCAGTAGATCGCATGGGTCTTCTCCCCCATGCGATCAGATTCCTATGCGAGTTCGCAGATCGCACTGCGATCTGTGAACAAAACTGCAGGTGTAATTAACTTTTTAATGGCACCCGCACCAGTGTGAGCCTGGGGTAAAAGCGGAGTTCCCCCAATCAGACTGCATTGATGGGCAGTGCAGTCTGTATGTCTCTGTGTGGGCAAAGTTATTGCTGGTATATTGTTTTTGTAGCGCTGTATATATATTGGTATTTTACTAATAGCAATTTTGACTCCCTAGGAAACAATGATGTCAAGAAAGAGAAAAATTGACTCGGAGTGTAGGATATTCAAAAAACAGTGGACTTATGATTACTTTTTCATGCAGTACAAGGAAAGAGCTGTGCGTCTGATATGCCAGAATATAGTGTCTGTGTTCAAAGAATACAATTTATGTCGACACAATGAAACTCAACATAAAGATAAATATGATTGTTTGGTCGGAGAAGTGAGAAAAGATAAAATATTTAAACTGAAAAATACATTAACAACTCAGCAAAATACTTTTGTGAAGCAGAAGCAGCTAAATATTTCATCACTGCGAGCAAGTTTTCAAGTTGCCAAGCTAATAGTGTGCACTGGCAGACCATTCGTTGAGGGAGAATTTGTTAAAGAATGCCTTCTTTCTGTTGCCAAAGAGATGTGTCCAGAGAAGGCCGATTTATTTATTACAGTGAGTCTTTCAGGACCAACAATTACACGGAGGATTGAAGAAATGGGAGAATTTCCATCAGCATTTGCAAAACTCCACAAAAAAACTTTCCTATTTTTCCTTGGCACTCGACGAAAGCAATGATGTTCGTGATTCTGCACAACTTCTAATTTTTATTCGTGGGACGAATGACTATTTCGAAGTCACAGAAGAGCTTGCTGCACTGCAAAGCATCAAAGGAACAACTACAGGAGAGGATATCTATGAAAAGGTTTGCCAAACTGTGAATGATTTGGAGCTGAACTGGGCTAAACTAGCCAGTGTGACAACTGATGGTGCTCCTAGCATGGTGGGGTCTAAGAAAGGAGTAATTGCTCGCATTAACCAAGAGATGGACAAACATAACCATTCTCATCCAATAGCCATACACTGCCTCATCCACCAACAAGCGCTGTGTAGTAAATCACTGAAGTGGGACTGTTAACTTCATTAGAGCTCATGCACTAAACCACAGACAATTTCAGGAATTTCTGTTTGAGCTAAATGTTGACTATGAAGATGTTCTGTACCACACAGAAGTCCGTTGGCTGAGTCGAGGGAGAGTTTTGAAACGTTTCTATGACTTACTTCCACAGATTACAGCTTTTCTGTTTTCAAAAAACAAAGAAGTACCAGAGCTCAATGATGCAGAATGGAAATGGCACCTTGCCTTTCTGACAGATGTAACAGAGCTACTCAACAGTGTCAATGTGCAACTTCAAGGAAAGGGGAAGCTCATCTGTGATATGCAATCACACGTCAAAGCATTTGAAGTAAAATTAGGCCTCCTCATCAAACAAGTGAAGGAGGAAAACTTCTGCCATCTCCCCACAACTCAAAATCGGTTAGCGGAAAAATCATTGGTTGCATTCCCAAACAAAACATGTGTGGATTCACTGGAAAAATTGCAAAAGGAGTTCTAATTTAGATTTAAAGAGCTTCATCTCCTTGAACAGGACATACAGCTTTTCTGTAACCCATTTTCTATTGACATTGAAAATGTGGATACAATTTACCAAATGGAACTGGCTGAACTGCAGAATTGTGACTCTCTGAAAGACGCATTCAAGTCAAGCAGCCTTCATAATTTCTATGCATTTCTCCCCTCTGAGACATATCCTCATCTCAGGAACCATATACTCAAAATGGCAACCATCTTTGGCAGCGCTTATGTCTGTGAACAAACTTTTTCCAGAATGAAACATTTGAAATCTCCAACCAGATCTAGGCTAACGGATGCACACTTGCATCACTTGTTACGACTAGCAGTGACAAATATGGAACTGGACATTGACCATCTCATTAGCCAAAAGCAGGCCCATAGTTCCCATTGAAATACTGACAAGTTTGTTGATTTAACTTTACTTGTTCTTCATTTTAAATATTGTATTTGTTCCCGTTTTGTTTCTTCACTTCAAAATAAGATATATGCAGTGTGCATAGGAATTTGTTAATAGTTTTTTTTAACTATAGTCCGGCCCTCCAACGGTCTGAGGGACAGTGAACTGGCCCCCTGTTTAAAAAGTTTGAGGACCCCTGAGTTAGATAGTCCGGCGGTGGACGGTTTGCTTAAACACGTTAATGTTATTCATCCTTGGTCGTGTCTGCGTGGATTAAATATCGGTCATTATACAGGATTCGGGGGTGGGGGGCGTCAGGCAAACCTACGCAGGTGGGGGTGGGGGTAAAAAGTCCGCGTGCGTACAGGGGTCAAGTTTTGACAGATTGTTGCGTGCCTACTCACAGTGGCGTCACTCGGGTTGGTGTCACCCAGTGCGCTCACTCAAGGTGTCACCCCACATGGACCTTCGCCCGTACCAGACCATACCGAATCCTTGGTAATGTTTTTTGTACTAATGTTACCCGTAATTCGTAATTCCCGTATATATCACTGAATGTAATGGCAATAGAAGTGACGTAAACTAGCAAAATTAAAATTACACCTTTAAATTACAATATTTCCTTTAATTACGACTTAATTCTCAAAAAGTGATTGATGTAGGTACACAAATACTAATTACCACAATATTGTAGCTAAAACACCAGAAAGATTGATGAAATCAGCGACTATAAAAACACGAGCAGCGACGAACACAACAGCGCGTGCTTGTAGCGCGTGCAGACAAACCCACGTGACTCGAAGCGTCATTGTAGTTGGGTAACAATGACAGCGCATTAGAAGGTTAAAACAGTTAACTAGCACATAGTTTTAGCCTTGTAGGTATATTGATGCAGTACATGTAAGCTGGGCTTACAAAAAATATTTTTTTGTTAAAAATAACTGCAGGGATATTTTTTTAGTAAAAAAAAAACAAATTTCTGCTGAAACACTGCACAGAAATTGTTTAGGGAGTAATGTTGGTGTCACCCCCTCTGATGGTGTCACCCGGTGCAGTCCGCACCGACCCAGTGACGCCACTGCCTACTAAATGGATAGGCCCCTAAACATCAGCACGGGGAGTGAGGGGCAGCCAGGCGTGATGCTGGCCAACCACCACCTCGGGTTCCGGTTCCTGATGTAATAGGTTATCGATAAGATCAATTGCCCCAACAGTCCGCTGAAGGCTACACGGGGTACCTTTGTTTTTATGTTTAGCAGGTGATCGCCAACAGCAATTGCTCTAACAGGCTGTTGAAGGCCATATGGGAGATCTTTGGCTTTGTTTATGAGTGCTTGCTAGCAACACTTGCCAAAACAGTCCGTTGGAGGCTATATGATGGGGGCAATGGTTGTGTTTGTGTGTGTATGCTCGTGCCACCGTGAGCGCACTACGCTCATGAACCCGGCGACCTGAGTTGTATATCCGGCCGCGGCACAAACCACAACTTGCACCATGGCGGTTATGATAGGGTGCTCGCCGATAGCCCTAACTCGACCAGCGCGTTTGTTAAAAGGCTATATTTGGAAATTGTGTCTTTATCTTTGTGTGCGTGTCAGATGGAGATGAGATGTGATAGTGGTGTGTTCGTGTGTTTGTTGATAGGTGTGTGTGGGGAGCGGTGGTGCAATGATTAGCGCCCGTCGTCGCGAACCCGGCGACCCCAATGCGATTCCCGCTCACGGCCACCACCACCAGTGACGATTATCTGAACCGGACCCGGGCCTCCCCTAGGTCTACTCAGCCTCAACTAAGTAACTGGTGTGGTGTGTAAACATCGCCACTGGAGAGACAAATGCGATGGGGCGTGGTGCTGGCCACCCACCCCCTCGTGTGCCATTCCGGCGCTTGCCCCAAAAGTCTGTTAAGGCTGCACGGGGAATATTTGTAATTTTGCATGAAGAGGGTTCGATTTAGGCGCACACTAGAACTGGAGGCAACACGTTTCTTAACTAATACAACAGGTAACTCTTACCGTTAACAGGATAACGACATAGGGTGGTAACCACCGCTTGTAACTTAGCTAACACACGGGGGGTACTATACTACCGGACCAAGACAGCTCAACACGCTGCCTGGTCCACTAGCGGAGACCCGAGACCGAGGATCGAAGATGGCGGCTTCCTTCCCAGAGTTGACCCAGCAGAACAGCCTCCACGGACTCGTCTTCTCACCGCTGCGGCGAGGCCGGCTCCGCCCTTGGCCACGTCCCCTTCCAGATCCTTTGGGAGGGACCCTGGGTCCACATCACGTGACCCTCACACCCCCATCTGGGGGTCCCCTTGCTAACTCGTCCAGTCACGTGCCCTCTCGGGTTCACCCTGCAGGGTATCACGTCCTGACCCCACCTCGGTGGCACCCGGACCCTGCCCTCTAGTGAGCCATTCCGTGCCATGCTCACTCTGGTGCCATAGAGCGGCACCACGCATACAGTACAACTCTTCACTCGGTACTGTCGCTACACAGTAGTGGCACCATTTATGTCACTATATATGTATGTGTGTATTATAGAGGTGTGTGTATGTGTATTATAGGGGGGGGTGTATAGTATTGGGGGGGGGGGTGTTCTAGGGGTGTGAGTGTGTGTTATAGGGGTGTGAGTGTGTGTTATAGGGATGTGTGTGTTATAGGGGTGTGTGTATTATAGAGGTGTGAGTGTGTGTTATAGGAGTGTGTGTTATAGGGGTGTGAGTGTGTGTTATAGGGGTGTGTGTTTTATAGAGGTGTGAGTGTGTGTTATAGGGGTGTGTGTGTTATAGGGGTGTGTGTGTTATAGGGGTGTGTGTGTTATAGGGGTGTGTGTATTATAGAGGTGTGAGTGTGTGTTATAGGAGTGTGTGTTATAGGGGTGTGAGTGTGTGTTATAGGTGTGTGTGTTATAGGGGTGTGAGTGTGTGTTATAGGTGTGTGTGTTATAGGGATGTGAGTGTGTGTTATAGGAGTGTGTGTTATAGGGGTGTGAGTGTGTGCTATAGGTGTGTGTGTTATAGGGGTGTGAATGGCAATTGAATGCGGGTCCCCGGGTTCGTAGCGCAGCGCGCCAACCGCTACACTACCGCTCCCCACGACACAACCGCACACACCCACACACCTACACCCACACACACCCACACACCTACACCCACACACCCACACACCCACACACACCCACACACCTACACCCAACACACCTACGCCCACACACCTACACCCACACACACCCACACACCTACAACAACAACCGCCATTCGCCACTAAGTGGCGGTAACGTCACCACGAGGCTTGTGCCAGGCCATGTGCACCTTGAGGCCACGTAAAGTGTCGAACGCCCGCTGGCAGGAGGTCACGGGGCAGACCCAGTTGCCACGGGTCGACTGACCGAGATGACCGAGATGACTGGCTGATGCACCACCTGTGCCCCCTACCGTACCAACTTGCTGTGCTTTACCCACCCGGCGACCCGCTCGTTGTTGTGAGCGTCGCTCCTCCGCCCTCCTTTGTTGTTGGAGGGCGACTGCCTCCAACTGCCCAGTAGCGTCCTTCACGAGCCTCCTCCACAGAGGCCGATACACACCTACACACACACCTACACCCACACACACCTACACCCACACACACCCACACACCTACACCCACACACACCCACACACCTACACACACCCACACCTACACCCAACAAACCTACGCTCACACACCTACACCCACACACACCCACACACCTACACCAACACACAGCCACACACCTACACCCACACACACCCAACACCTACACTCACACGCCTACACCCACACATACCCACAAACCTACACCCACACACAGCCACACACCTACACCCACGCACACCCAACACCTACACCCACACACCTACACCCACACACACACACAGCCACACACCAACACCCACACACCCACACACCTACACCCACACACACCCACACACCTACACCCACACACACACCCACACACAGCGCTGACTCGCGTAACGATTGGTTGTTTTGCCTCGTGTAGCGAACGGAACATCACGATTGGACCGAGTCCCAGGTTCACCGGCGCCTCTCGTCTTGCTCGAATGCGTGGGGGGTGGGTGGGGGTGGGTGGGTGGGGGTGGGGGGGGTCTCCTCCCGTCGCCCCCCCCCCCCCCTCTTGTATTCGCGGGATTAGCGCGCATCGTGCGGACGATCGGGCGCGGTGAACGGAATGTTCCGTGGGGGGCTCCCCATGGCAACGGGCGTGGACCACGCGCCACGAACCCGAGCCGCAGTGACACAATAAGGGGGGGGGGCACCTGTCGCCACACCTGTCGCCACACCTGTCGCCACACCTGTTGCATTCAGAAGAAGTGAAAGGAATGGCTGTGTGCGCACGCTACACCAATGCCCCCCCCCGCCACTCCGGCTCACTTCAACCAAAGGTCACGAATGGTGAGCACATAGGTGGGCTTGTAGCGATCATCTGCGGTGGTGATCGGTCTCCCCCTAGGTCGACTCAGCCTTACACGAGTACCCGGCACGGTGTGTAAACATCAGCACTGGGAGGGAGAGGCGGCGAGTCGTGTTGCTGACCACCCACCCCATAGGGGTGCCGTTCCCGCCTTAATAGGTCAGAGCAGTTGCCCCAACGCTCCGTTAAAAGGCCGCACGGGATATCGTTGTATCTCCGTGTAACAGGTCAAGGCCGTAATTATAATATATATTGGGGAGGACACATCCCCCCCAATATTCAAGTATGCTCAAAATGCCTGCCCCCCAATATATTGCTATAAAATAGCTGTTTAAATGATTGTGGTTATGGTTGCACTTTATGAATCCCTAATCTCTGCCATTACATACAATGAAAACAAGGTAAAGAAAAAACAGAGCAATGTAATACAATACACTATTAGACATTATTGTAAAATATTAATAAAAAGTCCATCCTATGTGTTAGTGAATTTTTTTTCTATTTTAGGCAGGAAATGGCAGAAAATTTGTTTTCAAATTAGGATTTTTTTTTCTGGGGGGGAGGACCTCCAGACCCCCTGGAAATTTCCCCCCTCCCCCCAATGTTGACTGCATGGCTACGGCCGTGTAACAGGTGCTCGCGAACAGCAATTTCCGAGTGGTGAGCGCACCGCTCGACTTGCGATCCGCAGAAGGGGGCTGCATAGGTTCGACTCCCGTCCTCAGACACAGCGGTTGAATTAAAACCGTGCAAGTACTTTATTTTTTAATCTGGCCTCGGCTGGAAGGTCGCGTGTGGTGGGGTAAAGTGTGGGTACTCACACTCCCTTCCAGCACGTTTGGCCGGTGTGTAAGAGTTGGACAAATTAAACGATTTTTTTATTTTACCAGGTAAGGCCCCACTGAGTTATGTAGCTCTTTTTCAGAAGCGACCTGGCCGCAAATGATAGCCCAACGAATTGGCGTATGTATACATCTGTAGCAGCCAAATACTCTAAATGTGTAATGTTGATTCTAATTGTGAAAGGAAAAACCGGAGGACACGGAGAAAAATCCGCGCGACCGCGAGGAGAGCATACAAACTCCAAATATACAACAGGCGTCAGGGTCGGGATCGATGCCACGAGCTCCTGTATATCTTCAATACCCTCTCGAAAAGTTATCGAAAGCTCGTTCTGGTAAAGATGCCATTCAGCCAGCGGTGACTTCAGCAAGACGTCGCAGTGCTTCGCATCTACTTAATGGAGTCTTCCCGTACTGGGCCGGCATGGCATTTTAATAGAACATCTAAAAGCAAATCTTACTCACAGTTGCTCAATGCAAATACACAACCATACTATACTATATTTGTGTGTCTGTATATCACAAAGGTAGAAATAAAGACCGTAGTGACAAGCGCTGTTAGCGAGCACCGATTCATGCTGGCATGTTAACTACGATTTTACGTTGGCAAGACGTCTTGGAAAGGATAGGAGGCCCCACACTTTACACCATCACACATCATGCCATGTTGATCTACTAACCGTGGGCGGAATACATTTACAGTGACGCGGGGGCGGGGGGGAGAATGGGGGTGAGATGGGGGAGGAGGGGTGAGGATTGGGGGAACAGGGGGCGGTGTGGGTGATGTAATTAACTTGCACCATTATTGCAGCTGCCGCGCCGGGAGACAACCTCGTATGGTGCCCATAACCCTGACCCCTTGTGTGCTGCTATCACTTACGTCATGCCGAGCGATGCAATAATCTTGATTTCAACTGACTCAGACCAGACTTGGATTACGGCCAATGTATGAATTTGGCCTAATTAATTTTAAAATGATCTCACGTCAGACGCATTTTAAATACACGCGTACGCGTTCCTAAGCTTGCAAATGGGTAGATTAGCGTTGACCTTGAAATCAAACAGAGGTAAATATGATTATGTGACTTTGTCTAAATATTATACGTGTATAAAACTTCAGCACTTTAGATTTTACTTCATCCAAATATAATATAGGTATATCCAAATAGACATATAAGATCGCTGCCACAATGGTGCAATGGTTAGCACGTAACCCAGAAGACACCTGTTTGATTCCATCTCTCGGCATGGCAGTTGAAACAACGATGCAAGATTCTCAAATCCCCCCTCACCGCCTCCCCACCCACCTGGGATGGGGTAAAGTGCAGGTTCTCCCACCACTTCAAAGAAATCTAACCAGTGGAGAAGAATATGCTGATTTGCCATCCTAAGGGGCTGCTGAGAGCTCCCCCGAGTGCAGGTGCTTCCGTCAGGAAGTCGCTTAAGCACGAAATTGCAGGGCTGCACCTTGACACTACTGCCGGGGTTTTAACACCAATGCCTAGGTGTTAGCACCACTGCATGGGTTTTAATGCTACTGCCTGGGTTTTAACGCCACTGCCTGCATTTTAAAGCCACTGCCTGACGATTAACGCCACTGCCTGAGTTTAAACACCACTGCTTGAGTTTTAACGCCACTGTCTGAGTTTTAACGCCACTGCTTGAGTTCTAACGCCACTGTCTGCGTTTTAATGCCACTGCCTGGGTTTTAACGCCACTGCCTGGGTGTTAATGCCACTGCCTGGGTTTTAATGCCACTGTCTGGGTGTTAATGCCACTGGCTGGGTTTTAATGCCACTGCCTGGGTTTTATTGCCACTGTCTGGGTGTTAATGCCACTGCCTGGGTGTTAATGCCACTGCCTGGGTTTTAACGCCACTGTCTGGGTGTTAATGCCACTGCCTGGGTTTTAATGTCACTGTCTGGGTGTTCATGCCACTGCCTGGTTTTTAATGCCACTGCCTGGGTTTTAACGCCACTGTCTGGGTGTTAATGCCACTGCCTGGGTTTTAATGCCACTATCTGGGTGTTAATGCCACTGCCTGGGTTTTAATGCCACTGCCTGTGTTTTAACGCCACTGTCTGGGTGTTAATGCCACTGCCTGGGTGTTAATGCCACTGCCTGGGTTTTAACGCCACTGTCTGGGTTTTAATGCCACTGTCTGGGTTTTAATGCCACTGTCTGGGTTTTAATGCCACTGTCTGGGTTTTAATGCCACTGTCTGGGTTTTAACGCCACTGTCTGCATTTTAACGCCACCGTCTGGGTTTTAACGCCACTGTCTTGGTTTTAATGTCACTGCCTGGGTGTTAATACCACTGCCTGGGTTTTAACGCCACTGTCTGGGTTTTAACGCCACTGTCTGGGTGTTAATGCCACTGCCTGGGTTTTAATGCCACTGCCTGGGTGTTGATGCCACTGCCTGGGTTTTAACGCCACTGTCTGGGTTTTAATGCCACTGTCTGGGTTTTAATGCCACTGTCTGGGTTGTAATGCCACTGTCTGGGTTTTAACGCCACTGTCTGCATTTTAACGCCACCGTCTGGGTTTTAACGCCACTGTCTTGGTTTTAATGTCACTGCCTGGGTGTTAATACCACTGCCTGGGTTTTAACGCCACTGTCTGGGTTTTAATGCCACTGTCTGGGTTTTAATGCCACTGCCTGGGTGTTAATGCCACTGCCTGGGTTTTAACGCCACTGTCTGGGTGTTAATGCCACTGCCTGGGTTTTAATGTCACTGTCTGGGTGTTAATGCCACTGCCTGGGTTTTAATGCCACTGCCTGGGTTTTAACGCCACTGTCTGGGTGTTAATGCCACTGCCTGGGTTTTAATGCCACTATCTGGGTGTTAATGCCACTGCCTGGGTTTTAATGCCACTGCCTGGGTTTTAACGCCACTGTCTGGGTGTTAATGCCACTGCCTGGGTGTTAATGCCACTGCCTGGGTTTTAACGCCACTGTCTGGGTTTTAATGCCACTGTCTGGGTTTTAATGCCACTGTCTGGGTTTTAATGCCACTGTCTGGGTTTTAATGCCACTGTCTGGGTTTTAACGCCACTGTCTGCATTTTAACGCCACCGTCTGGGTTTTAACGCCACTGTCTTGGTTTTAATGTCACTGCCTGGGTGTTAATACCACTGCCTGGGTTTTAACGCCACTGTCTGGGTTTTAACGCCACTGTCTGGGTGTTAATGCCACTGCCTGGGTTTTAATGCCACTGCCTGGGTGTTGATGCCACTGCCTGGGTTTTAACGCCACTGTCTGGGTTTTAATGCCACTGTCTGGGTTTTAATGCCACTGTCTGGGTTGTAATGCCACTGTCTGGGTTTTAACGCCACTGTCTGCATTTTAACGCCACCGTCTGGGTTTTAACGCCACTGTCTTGGTTTTAATGTCACTGCCTGGGTGTTAATACCACTGCCTGGGTTTTAACGCCACTGTCTGGGTTTTAATGCCACTGTCTGGGTTTTAATGCCACTGCCTGGGTGTTAATGCCACTGGCTGGGTTTTAACGCCACTGTCTGGGTTTTAATGCCACTGTCTGGGTTTTAATGCCACTGTCTGGGTTTTAACGCCACTGTCTGCATTTTAACACCACCGTCTGGGTTTTAACGCCACTGTCTTGGTTATAACCCCACTGTCTGGGTTTTAACGCCATTGTCTGGGTTTTAACGCCACTGTCTGTGTTTTAACGCCACTGTCTGGGTTTTAACGCCACTGTCTGGGTTTTAACGCCACTGTCTGGGTTTTAATGCCACTGTCTGGGTTTTAATGCCACTGTCTCGGTTTTTACGCCACTGTCTGGGTTTTAACGCCACTGTCTGGGTTTTAACGCCACTATCTGGGTTTTAACGCCACTGTCTGCATTTTAACGCCACCGTGTGGGTTTTAAGGCCACTGTCTTGGTTTTAACCCCTCTGTCTGGGTTTTAACGCCACTGCCTGGCTTTTAACGCCACTGTCTGGGTTTTAACTCCACCGTCTGGGTTTTAACGCCACTGTCTGGGTTTTAATGCCACTGTCTGGGTTTTAATGCCACTGCCTGGGTGTTAATGCCACTGGCTGGGTTTTAACGCCACTGTCTGGGTTTTAATGCCACTGTCTGGGTTTTAATGCCACTGTCTGGGTTTTAACGCCACTGTCTGCATTTTAACACCACCGTCTGGGTTTTAACGCCACTGTCTTGGTTATAACCCCACTGTCTGGGTTTTAACGCCATTGTCTGGGTTTTAACGCCACTGTCTGTGTTTTAACGCCACTGTCTGGGTTTTAACGCCACTGTCTGGGTTTTAACGCCACTGTCTGGGTTTTAATGCCACTGTCTGGGTTTTAATGCCACTGTCTCGGTTTTTACGCCACTGTCTGGGTTTTAACGCCACTGTCTGGGTTTTAACGCCACTATCTGGGTTTTAACGCCACTGTCTGCATTTTAACGCCACCGTGTGGGTTTTAAGGCCACTGTCTTGGTTTTAACCCCTCTGTCTGGGTTTTAACGCCACTGCCTGGCTTTTAACGCCACTGTCTGGGTTTTAACTCCACCGTCTGGGTTTTAACGCCACTGTCTGGGTTTTAATGCCACTGTCTGCATTTTAACGCCACTGTCTGGGTTTTAACACCACTGCCTGGGGTTTAACGCCACTGTCTGGGTTTTAACGCCACTGTCTGGGTTTTTACGCCACTGTCTTGGTTTTAACCCCACTGTCTGGGTTTTAACGCCACTGTCTGGGTTTTAACGCCACTGTCTGGGTTTTAACGCCACTGTCTGGGTTTTAACGCCACTGTCTGGGTTTTAACGCCACTGTCTTGGTTTTAACCCCACTGTCTGGGTTTTAACGCCACTGTCTGGGTTTTAACGCCACTGTCTGGGTTTTAATGCCACTGTCTGGGTTTTAACGCCACTGTCTGGGTTTTAACGCCACTGTCTTGGTTTTAACCCCACTGTCTGGGTTTTCACGCCACTGTCTGGGTTTTAACGCCACTGTCTGGGTTTTAACGCCACTGTCTTGGTTTTAACACCACTGTCTGGGTTTTAACGCCACTGTCTGGGTTTTAACGCCTCTGTCTGGGTTTTAACGCCACTGTCTGGGTTTTAACGCCACTGTCTGGGTTTTAACGCCACTGTCTTGGTTTTAACCCCACTGTCTGGGTTTTAATGCCATTGTCTGGGTTTTAACGCCACTGTCTGGGTTTTAACGCCACTGTCTGGGTTTTAACGCCACTGTCTTGGTTTTAACACCACTGTCTAGGTTTTAACGCCACTGTCTGGGTTTTAACGCCACTGTCTGGGTTTTAACGCCACTGTCTGGGTTTTAACGCCACTGTCTGGGTTTTAACGCCACTGTCTTGGTTTTAACCCCACTGTCTGGGTTTTAATGCCATTGTCTGGGTTTTAACGCCACTGTCTGGGTTTTAACGCCACTGTCTGGGTTTTAACGCCACTGTCTTGGTTTTAACCCCACTGTCTGGGTTTTAATGCCATTGTCTGGGTTTTAAAGCCACCGTCTGGGTTTTAACGCCACTGTCTGTGTTTTAATGCCACTGTCTGCGTTTTAATGCCACTGTCTGGGTTTTAACGCCACTGTCTTGGTTTTAACGCCACTGTCTGGGTTTTAACGTCACTGGCTGGGTTTTAATGCCACTGCCTGAGGTTTAGCGCCACCGTCTGGGTTTTAACGCCACTGTCTGGGTTTTAATGCCACTGTCTGCGTTTTAATGCCACTGTCTGGGTTTTAACGCCCCTGTCTTGGTTTTAACGCCACTGTCTTGGTTTTAACGTCACTGGCTGGGTTTTAACGCCACTGCCTGAGGTTTAGCGCTACTGTCTGGGTTTTAACGCCACTGCCTGGGTTTCTGTAATGTGCTGCTATGCAGTTCTCTCTTGCATTCCCCCTTTCTAACCGCATGTTGTTCAACGTGTAATTCCCCATGCTGGGAGAAATCCATTAATTGTATTCACAACAGTAGTTATGGATTTTTGTTATTTCAAAAACATTTAGTCAGAAAATGTTCTAAATTTTAGAAATGCTACTAAGCAACGCACGATCACGATGCAGTATGATATATTTAGAAAAACGGACGATACGATTATCGTGGAGTGTAACATGGTACTATCCAGTGCATATTATCGCAATGCTTAACTGGAGGCAGTCAATCTTGCTTGTGGTTTACACGTCTCAAAAGACCTGCACAGTGTGAACTGGTGTTGGGCCAAACATCCCAGAATGTGGAAACATTACCTGCGAATTACTCGATTGTGATCACACAGCAGTAGCGGCCGCGTCAATATCACCAACTGCAGGAAAACTTAATAGGACCCTCCTGATGCAAAATAACGTCTCAAGTACTCAGCTAAAAAGAACAACCACGATACACAGACTATGCTATGCCTCCTTTGTGCGAGAGATTTATTCAGTGGCGTTTCTGTCAACACCACGCCGCTTGTAAAAATCGGTCTGTGATTTAACGCCAATAGGGAGACAAAAGCGGCGGAGCGTAGTGCTTGCCACCCACCCCCTCGTGTGCCGTTCCGGCCTTCATAGGTGCTCGCTTACAGAACTTGCCTCAACAGTCTGTTAAGGTTGTATGGGGGATCTTTGTCTTTGTGTAATAAAACCCATTTTTTTCTGGAAGCATCAGTAAAAGTTTTTCTTTTTCAGCATTTTCAAAAGACATTTTGCATCTAGTCCGGAATGTAGACATACGTCACACGCGCGCACTTCACAAAGATGAGCAACACAACACGACGCGTGCATTGCTTTTACGTTCCAGATAAAAAAAAATACGGAATAGTTTATGGGGTTTTTTCAAAGATAAAGGCGCAGCTCTGCAATTGCGTGGTCACCCTACTGCTGGCGGAAAGGCCTCCACTTTGTGTCTCAGTGGAGTCGCTCTCCCATCTGGATGTCTCAGTAGAGACACTCTCCCCCCTCAGAGGATATGTGGCCTACTCTTCCACTCTGATCAGGTGAGATTACTCGCAACCTCTCACGTTCCCGCGATGCAACAATCCACCCAGCCACGTGCACGTGAGTCGATTCCATTGCTCCATTTCCCCTCGGCTGGAAGTCCCCTGTCTGGGACGCGTTCCGTTCCGTGGCTGCCGCTCTGTGCTGAGTCTCGACCGTCGGCCATCGCCGTCCCCTTCCAGCCGTCACGCGCCCTGCACAGCAGCCCCGCCCCCTACTCACGCCTCTTAACTATGACGTCACGCACCTGCCGTGATGCGCCCTGCCCCCCACTCCTCTTAACAGCTGTGACTATGACGTCATGAACCTGCAGCGTTTGCGTTCTCTAATCTACGTGCTCCTCTCTCTGTAATTCCAAGTGTTTTGATATGCGTTCCACACACACACACAGGTATAGTTTATTAATGGGAGTTCTGAATAAGTAATGGAGATAAACCTGCCGACCGGCACGCAGACGCATAACAATGAATATAGCAGCAGGTGATAGGGTAGTGAGGAACAGGGGGGTGGTGCCACTCCCGTTGGAGTAAGGCCGCCTGAGATTGGCTCATTAAAGAACAAGAGATCCAGGAGTTTAAAAGGGGCTGGGCTATGTGCTGCGTAGTCTGTATTATTTTAAACAAACGCTTCTATGATGAACTCCGAATCTGCTGTTGTCGCTCTGGCGAGCTCTGAGGCAAGCATTGCATCCTCTCCACACGTCTTTGCGCACGCATCAACTTTTGTTCCGTATTTTTTTTATTAATGGCCGCGTCCCTGAACTGTATACCACAGTGGGTAGTGCTGCACGCACTGATTTAAAACTCTCTTCGCGAGTCCCATTGCTACGTGTCTTTTCGTGACCAAATTCATCTTTCCATATGCACTCCTCCTTCCCGCCCGCTCGCCGATCCGCTTCCTCTGATTCAGAAGATTCGCGCTGCCCATGAATGGGTCTGTGCAAGGAGGTGTGAGAGAGAGGGGGAGTGGGGGGGGGGAACGTGTGAAAGAGTCGTACGTACCTGCGTGTTTATGTCGCTGGTTACGATGCATATCAAAGGAAGAAGCCGCTGCCACACATGGCTTGGATTTTGAGAGTCCTCGTAAAGTGGCACAGGGGTGGGGAACCCTTTTTTCTGCCAAGGGCCATTTGGATATTTATAACATCATTCGCGACCATACTAAATTAAATTTATGTTGCTGTGAAAAAAGCTCCTAGATTTATTGTATTTCGAGTCGTGTGGTTGCCTTGACAGGGCCAGACCAAATGATGTTGCGGGCCTTATACAGCCCGCGGACCGGACGTTCCCCACCCCTGTTTACCGGAATCACCATGGACTTCCGTAACAGCCCCTGCCACCAGTACGCCGACTTCCCTGCAGTTGATCCATAATAGAGGTTTGCTTTTTGGTTACATCGCGTAAATAGAAATGTGTCGTTAAACCCGCCAATTGGCAACTAGTTCAGTACTAACCGGTGTGTTCGAGAGTAACCCCAAAACATTTACAAATGGAGTGCTGTGGCGTTTCGCCGGTTATTTGAACAACCAGCCTCGTCAGGTGACAGAGTTGTGGAGAAATCCTCCTGTTTCAGTCTTAGAGGGGGTGAATGTGATGTCGTTACTCGTGAGCCAATCAGGTGCGAGGACCAAAGGTACAGGGTTAATGTATAGTCATATAAATGACAATGGATATCTATTATTGGTTGGATTGTTCACAATTAACCAAAATGCATAATGTAAATCATGCATGTTCATTATGTATGCACATGCATGCATGGTGTGCATGCATGGTGTGCACTTTCTACCCTTTTTGTCTATTTACATTGACGCGATTTAACCCAAAACACACCTCTATTATGGATAATATTGGTCGCGAAAGGACCACTACTACTACGTGTTAAACTGACTAATCCCTACAATCGATCATTCTGTGTACCCGCGAGGGATGTCGAAGCACAGACGAGAGCTCAGGTTAATTAGCAATCAACCCCTCCGCGAGCTGCATCATTATCCGTTTTGCAGCTGGGGGTATTTTGGTTATTTATTTATATATATTTTACTGCCCCCGTGTCTGGCACTGGTTTTGAACTTGGAACTACGCTTTATTGCAGTCGTGGGGCTAATCTGCTTTACAATATGCCGAGCACCTGTGATATCGAGCACACCGACAGGTGGGTGGGTCACGACTCATCACAATCCCTGCCTCACCAATGTGCAATTTCACCGCTGACTCAGGAATGCCCAGGATTGTCAATAACTGTGCTTAGACATACCTGACAGTAGAGAGAGTCTCCACTAAGACACCCAGAGGGGAAAGAGAGTCACTGAGTCACCCAGAGGGGAGAGAGTCTCTACTGAGACACCCAGAGGGGAGAGAGTCTCACTGAGACCCCCAGAGGGGAGAGAGTCTCACTGAGACCCCCAGAGGGGAGAGAGTCTCACTGAGACCCCCAGAGAGGAGAGAGTCTCACTGAGACACCCAGAGGGGAGAGAGTCTCACTGAGAAACCCAGAGGGGAGAGATTCTCTACTGAGACACCCAAAGGGGAGAGAGTCTCTACTGAGACACCCAAAGGGGAGAGAGTATCTACTGATACCCCCAGAGGGGAGAGAGTCTCCACTGAGACACACACAGGGGATGGTGTCTTTACTACTGACCAGTGTGGTGGTAGTGGGGGGGCTCGCTGTTGAGATGTCCAACAGCAAATGTTAAAGGGTACATGTGAATATACTTCGCCATATGACACCATCTCCTTATCTCGATTCATAAAGGGTGACAGATAAAGCAAAATGAATCACAGATAAATAAGAGATAGGGCAGAGACAAATTTAGCTCGAGATAAAGATGAGTCAGGTGGAGATATACGAGAGTTTAGAGATATGGACCGGACAGGTAAAGATTAAAGGTCACGTGTAGAGCGAGTGTGATGTCACATTGCCCAGCGATATTGGGAAATCATCACTGCGATGCCACCTGACCCGCCAGCACACAACAATTTCATTTGAAGGCCAAACCACAAGCAGAGCATAAGGAGTCTGACTTCGTGCATTCCTCATAAGTGGCGATAAAACGTAGGCAGTGGCGTTAACACTCAGACAGGGGCGTTAAACCTCAGGCAGTGACGTTAAAACCCAGACAGTGACGTTAAATCCCAGCCAGTGGCGCTAACACCTACATAGTGGTGTTAAAACCCTGGCAGTGGCGTTACAACCCAGGCCGTAGCATTACAACCCAGACAGTGGCGTTAAAACGCAGACAGTGACGTTCAAACTCAGACAGTGGCGTTAAAACCCAGACAGTGGTGTTAAAACCCAGGCAGTGGCGTTACAACCCAGGCAGTGGCGTTAAAACCCAGACAGTGTCGTTAAAACCCAGGCAGTGGCGTTAAAACCCAGGCAGTGGCGTTAAAACCCAGACAATGGTGTTAAAACCCAGACAGTGGCGTTGAATCCCAGGCAGTGGCGTTAAAACTCAGACAGTGGCGTTAAAACCCAGACAGTGGCGTTAAAACCCAGACAGTGGCGTTAAAACCCAGGCAGTGGCGTTAAAACCCAGACAGTGTCGTTAAACCCAGACAGTGGCGTTAAAACCCAGACAGTGTCGTTAAAACCCAGGCAGTGGCGTTAAAACCCAGACAGTGTCGTTAAACCCAGACAGTGGCGTTAAAACCCAGACAGTGTCGTTAAAACCCAGACAGTGGCGTTACAACCCAGGCAGTGGCGTTAAAACCCAGACAGTGTCGTTAAAACCCAGGCAGTGACGTTAAAACCCAGGCAGTGGCGTTAAAACCCAGACAATGGCGTTAAAACCCAGACAGTGGCGTTAAAACCCAGGCAGTGGCGTTAAAACCCAGACAGTGGCGTTAAAACCCAGACAGTGGCGTTAAAACCCAGACAGTGGCGTTAAAACCCAGGCAGTGGCATTAAAACCCAGACAGTGTCGTTAAACCCAGACAGTGGCGTTAAAACCCAGACAGTGTCGTTAAAACCCAGGCAGTGGCGTTAAAACCCAGACAGTGTCGTTAAACCCAGACAGTGGCGTTAAAACCCAGACAGTGTCGTTAAAACCCAGACAGTGGCGTTAAAACCCAGGCAGTGGCGTTAAAACCCAGACAGTGGCGTTAAAACCCAGGCAGTGGCATTGCAACCCAGGCAGTGGTGCTAAATCCCAAGCCAGTTGTGTTTAAACAAGGCAATACTGTAAAGGTGCAGTCGTGAAATTCCCTGTTCACGCTACTGTCGGCAGAAGGGCCCCCACTAGAAGGTGCCCAATCTACCACACTGGGCAGACGTCTAGGAAGGAGCGGGCCTACCCAAAATCAAAAGACTTGCACCACTGGGTCGTAATTCCGCTCCATCGTCCGACTGTAACACCGCCATGGTGAACACAACAGTTACAACTTGTCCACAAATCCAACTTTCATCCGAAAGCAAAGAGTGTTCATAGACATCAGCACCATTACGAAAACTGACCAACAACGACAAAGATCCACCCTTATAACTGTTGGGGCAAGTGCTGTTAGCGAGCACCTATGAAGGCCGGCATGGCACAGGAGGGGGAGGGGGCGCAGCACCACACCCGGCCGTCTTTGTCGCTCCAGTGGCGATGTTTACACACCGCACCAGGTACTCACTTGAGTCGCTCTAGGGTAGGCCCAGGTCCGGTTCATATAATCGTCGTTGTTGTTGGTCGTGAGCGGGAAAGAACCTGGGTCGCCAGTTTTGTACTTCAGTGCGCTTACCGCTACACTCCCTCTCCCTAACCACAACACAGAAACAAAGGTCCTCCGTATAGCCTTAACAGACTGTTGGGGCAAGTGCTGTTAGCTAGCACCTTTTCAGGCCCGTACGATTCATGCAGGGTTGGTCACAAAATATGACTGAAATAACAACAATTTAATGATAAATGTTTAAAATTGTTGAGACCGATCAATTCAATGGGTGCTTAGTAAAATGTTTTCTCTGGTGTTTTACATCGTCAGTGTTTTTTGACATCATCATCATTTTCTGACAGTGCGCGTGTTACATACCATTACGGATTGTAAAGTTTTAATCATTGGGATGGTTATGGAAGGGACTACCTTGAGTAAAATGGACCGTGCAGCCATCAATCCAAGCAACCAAAGTAACTAAATAAACGATTCAACGTGAATCTGAAATGCTGTTGAACATTTGTGGGAGACATATATGGCGGTAATTGTCATGTTGTTAAAAATATTTTTTGTAATCGCGAACACGAGGGGGTGGGCGGCCTGCATCACCCCCGGCCCCCTTTGTCTCCCTAGTGCTAACATTACCGGTTACTCAATTAGGGCTGAGTTCGACCTAGGGATATCCCATTATTAGTTGAGTTTATTTTTTATTTATTGTTACCAGGTAAGGCCCACTGAGCTGTATAGCTCTTTTTCAGAAGCGACCTCGCCACAAATGATAGCTGAACGGAAGTGGCTTATCATGTGGAAATTTATAGAAACCAAATACTCTTAACGAGTGTTTTTAACTGTGGAGGGGAAAACTGGAGACAAATCAACGCGACCATGGGGAGAGAGACACGCAAACTCCATTTATACAGGCGTCAGGGTCGGGATCAAACCCACGACCTCCTGCATACCAGGCGAAAAGTGGTGATCCACCAGGCGAGGTATTTAACATCTAAATCGCCACTGATGTCAGCTGTGCCAGGGAAGTAAACCCAGGTTACTCGGTTCGTAGGGCAACGTTGCTAATTACTGCACCACTGCTCCTCCATTATATCGCACAAATTGACTGATTAGAAGTCAAAGGTCCCCCGTATAGCCTTGAACAGACGCTTGAAGTACGTGCTGTTCGCGGGTAGCATCTTTGAAGGCCGACACGGCTGCACGAGGAGGTGGAGGGCCAGCACCACGCCCAGATGCCTTTGTCTCCCGGTGCTGATGTTTGCACACCACACCAGGTGCTAACTTAAGGCTGAGTTGACCTAGGGGGAGGGCTATTACAAAGACAAGCGCACACGCGCAATGATCCACCTACGCATTCACCTATCATATCCCTTGCACAAACATGCATACAAACACACATACAACACATATTACACATACACGCATATCACACGTACACACATATCTCTAAAACACGCGCAAACACAGACTTATAAAACCTCTCTCGCACACAAATACCACACTCTCAGTTCTCATATCTACAAACGCACACACAAACTTATCACACACACCTGTAACATTATACACACACGCAATCTCCGTGCACGTACAAACATCATAAACACACACCAACAAAGGTGCCTGTGCCAGGCTAGGTGCACGTAACGGCCGTGGATCAAAACCCGCCAACAACAAGTCCCAATAACAGGTTGGGACACCCGTTTAGAGTGCTGTATTTGTCTGCCATAAATGTCCACGTGATGACGATAAGCCACTTTGTTGAGCTATCATTTGGGCCAGGTCGCTTCTGAAAAGGAACGACATAAATCAGTGCGCCTTACCTGGTAAACTAGAAACAAAGTTTAGTTTAAAAGTGGCGGGGACGTCACCAAAGCTTGGCGTACCTTGAGGCCACGTGAAGTGCCGAAGGCTCGCTGCTGACAGGTCACGGGACAGTCCCTGCAGGTGCCATGGGTTGATCGAGATGCCCGGCATTTTCACCAGCTGTGCGCCCTACTGCGAGGGACTGGTGAATCAATCCATCAAACATATACAGATCCACACACATACAGATCCACACACATACAGATCCACACACATACAGATCCACATAAACACACACAGATCCACACACACACACAGATCCACACACACACAGATCCACACACACACAGAACCACACACACACACACAGATCCACACACACACACAGATCCACACACACACAGATCCACACACACACACACAGATCCACACACACACACACACAGATCCACACACACAGATATGTACAAAGACAAATATCCACGTTATAGCCTCAACAGACTGTAGGGGCAAGTGCTGTGAGCGAGCACCTTTGAAGGTCGGAACGGCACGCGAGGGGGTGGGTGGCTAGCACTACGCCCGACCGCCTTTGTCTCCCTAGTGGCGATGTTTACACGCCGCACCAGGTACTCATTGGATGCTGAGTCGACCTAGGGGAGGCCCAAGACTGGTTCAGATAATCGTCACTGGTATTGGTCGTGAGCGGGAATCGAACCCGGGTCGCCGCGCACATACATATAGAGACGCAACCATGCACAAGTATAAGGATCATATAAAATATGTTAACCCTTTGTTACCTCGCTTTGTGTAGAGTTCAGTGCCCTCTTACCACGGTTACTGGAAGCCACGCGGAGTTAAAGAGTTGATGGCAGTAATGCTCGAGTGATTACAGGCGATTGTCTTCGATTGTCTTAGAGGGCTGCGATGCTCCAACGCAGCTGGTGTCGAGATCCAAGGCCATAGACGCACCTATGAAGCCATAACCCCAGAACGGCAGATAAGGAACTCTGCTCATAAAAGATAACGTGATTGCTGTGAATTCTGCGGGTTTTTTTACGTTTGTCAATTTGTGTTATGCATATTTATTTTTGGGTGTGTGTGTAGATGTCTGTATGTGTGTGTGTGTTCACATATTCACATACACACACAAACGTCTACACCTGTGGGTGAGCGGTAGTGCAGCGAGTAGCGCGTTCCACAACTCACCTGACAACCGAGTTCGATTGCCGTTCATGTCCAATGCCAGTGATGATTATTTGAAGCAGTCCCGGGCTTCACCTAGGTCAACTCAGCCTCAAATGAGTACCTGGGAGACAAAGGAGGTCGGGCGTGGTGCTGGCCACCTACCCCATCTTGTGCTGTGAGGGTCTTCGTATGTGCGGGCTCAGAGCACTTGGCCCTACAGCATGTGAAGGCTATACGGGGGATATTTGCCTTTGTTGCGTGTGCAATGTGGCACAGCTGCGAGCCAGGTAGAGCAATCAGAATGTTACGAGTTCAAATCCTGGTTTGTGGTTGACTCAGCCCATAATCTCTCTGGGGTGGATACAATTAGTACCACTTTGTGGAAAAGTCATTTGTGGTTGCATTGGTGATATACTCACCCTTGTCATAGTGATGTGGAATGTCCACCATTGTCTCAGCATCACTGTGAACAGGAGGCGAGCAGCATTCCCCCAACGCTCGTCGAGCACTTAGAGATCACTGACTTTTTTCTGACAGCGGGGAGCACAGGTCCACCAATCAGAATCAGAATATGTATTTGTGCTGGAGGAAATCCGATGAACTATGCAGCTTTTTTCACATATTTCCAGTCAAATCAAGGCACCTGGGTCTCACCTGTGACCTCCTGTCAGCAGCGACCCTTCCACGCTTAGCTCGATACCCTCGGCGTGCACATAGCCTGGCACAAGCGATGTAGTGATGTCACCGACACTTAGTGGCGATTGGCGGCTGTGTTGCTGTTGTTGTGTGGGGATCGGTGGTTTAGTCGGTAGCGCACTCCACTATGAACTCAACTACCTGAGCTTGATTCCTGGCCACAGACAACATCAGTGCTGGCATCAAAACCGGTCCTGGCCCTTCCCTAGGTCAACTCAGCATTAAACGAGTACCCTGTGCCGTTTGTAAACATCAGCACTGGGGGTTTTGCTGGCCGCACCACTACCATCTCTCCCTTATTAGGTGCTCACTAACAGTACTTGCCCCAACAATTGTTATGGCGACGTGTGGGAGCTTTGTCTTAGTTTGCACATGTGTATGTAAGTGTGTTAATTGTGTGTCATTCAGGTGGTGCATCGGTCAGTCATCTCAGTCAACCCATGGCAGCTGAGTCTGTCTCGTGACCTCCTGCCAGCAGGCGTTCGACAGTTGACGTGGCCTTAAAGTTCACCTAGGCTGGCACAAGTGCCGTGGTGACGTCACCGCCACTTGGTAGCGAATTTCGGCTGTTGTTGTTGTGTGTCATCACAAAACGACAGGGAGTGTCTGATGGAAAGTCTGGCCCCTGTCCGTGGCAATGTGGAATTGCTGTTGGCATTCTTTCGGCTGCCAATGTCAATGAGTTCCATCCCATTGCTCGTTGACGCACGGATGACCTCTTTGCCTCGCCCCTTGAAGTTGTGACGAGCAACGCTGCCCTTGGCACAACGTGAATCTCACGTTCGGTCGATCCCAGGTGGACGAGAGCCAGGCTTTCGTGCCAGGGCTGTGGGACTGTATGCTCTAACCACCGCGTGTCCCGCCACACGAATGAGGAGTGGCAGCAGGTGAGGAGGTGCAGTACCATTATCACAATAATTGCCTTTCACCCAAGTGAGCCCCATCAAAGCCCGTAGACTCACTACTTTTTGTTCTTTCAGGAGAGATCTGCAGCCATTGGGATGTTTAGTTTCAATTCCACTCGCGAGCGTTTGGCCTTTGATATTGTGGCAGGAAAGCTGGAGAAGTCGGAGCCAACCCCACCACGTGCACGAAAGGAGACACATGAACCCACTTGCTTTACTGCAAGGTGCAGGCCACGTCATGCCCCTGAGAGAGTTTCAAGCGTGACAGCGCACCGGCGATCGATCCCTCGAGTGATCCGCCTACCCCTTTTGCTCCACGTGTGCACCAACGTCGCATCGCATCCGGGTCGTAACGGTCCGTTCGGAGCACTCGCATGCAAATCCGTTTGCTTCGTTCTGTCCCTGACAGGGCGAGCTCACGTCACAATTACAACATCAACCCAGTAGCTGTGGACTTATCGCAAGCCCGGCAGATAAGCAGTGTAAATTGACCTTCAGTAAGGAAAAGTTGTTTTTAGTTTATTAGGCCAAAAGTCAAACTGCCTCCCTACTCAAGCAAGCAATGCGGCAGTTTCTTATCATCACCGGTGGCCCTGAGCCACCGGTGGAAATTCCACGTGCCCATGCCAGAGGTCAGTCTCTCCGTGCACAGTCATGCCACTCAAGGTGGCCGTGTCACTCGGAGGTCACGAGCGCGGAGTTGCCACCTCTGGGATCCTGAGTTCGGAATCCGGGTGTTGACTGCTGCCCGCGATTAAACTGGGAGCTCTCAAGCACACCGAGTTGTCTCAACCAAGGTTCTGAGAGTTAAAATGAGCACTGTCCTGTGACCAACATCGCTCTGTCTCTTTCTCGTGGCAGTCTCCAATCCTGGTCATCGGCCAGCCCCGCTTGTTAACGCAAGCCCACTCACTCAGTCCAAACGTACGTCTCTCCGTCCTTCTTTGCGTACGTTATCAGCGTTTGTTCCACGTTCTCTGTCAGTATCTCTCCGTGTTTCTGATGCGGCTGTCGAACCGTGTAAAGTGCACTGACTTCGAAATCCCCTTCTTCGGGCACTTTCCCATGCCGTTTTTATTCATGAAATTCATATTCCATCAGCGCGGTTTTTGCTACGTACAGAGAGTATGTTCTCCTATAATGCGGAAGTAGTTGCGTTCCTGAAGAACACCGCGGAATGGAAAAATCTCGTTATAATAAATATTGAAGGTAAAGCACAGTCCGTGATACCACGTGAGATGCGTACGCTGGCTGAACAATGACTGAGGCGCGTGGGCAGCATCTAGAAGCATCCAGCAACATCCCAATGCCTTGCACGATGCTACGCCGAGGCAGCCGTACGCCCGCTTATTTCTGTAATAACAGCCATAGAGGGTTCACGTGGGGATTGGCTTGCCGGTCCTGCTTGTAGCCAATAAGGGTTGAGATAGGGACCATGGCCCATGCGTCATCACGACAGGTCATCAGGAGTGATTGGCCTAGCCATTCGGGGCCCCAGCCAATGGGGAGCCGGATGAGGGGCGTGGTCCCGGGATTGACAGGGAACCATCGAGAATGGTCAAAGCTGTCCATGTACGATTGGCTGGGGGAACCACGTGACGAAGGTATTAAGAGCGAGTGGAGGGGAACGATCGAGAGCAGACTGAAACTGACAAGAGCAGGGTCACGCGCGGATGGGGGCTGGGATTGCCACGTGCACGGTGGGGACTTAGTGCGTGGTCTGTCCTCTCTCCGTTGTCTGCCAGCAACGGAGAGTGAGTGAGCAAAGTGTATTGTGGAGTGGAAATAAAAGGACCGATTCCGAATACCGTCTCTGGAAGGATTATTACACTGGTGTCAGAAGTAATTCTGCGACTGTTTGGACGATCGTCAAGATGTCTAAACACCTCAGAAAAAAGAACCAGCCTGTGCCTCTGTCGGAGGAAGAGGCCGAGACGGAGGAAGATGAGTTGTTGGGAGCTACAGCCCTGGTGCCGCCGACTGACGACGCTCGCCTCGACGCCTCTCAGCGTCGACCGCGGGAAGATGCGACCACCGCAGGACCGAGAGACGAATGGCGGCTGATGGCGGAGCAGATTGAGTCGTTGCGCGCAATTCTGCTAAGCCTGGTGACCGCGGTGGCGTCCTCACCAGCCGTGGGTCGCCAGATCGCCGATCAGCTGGACGCCGCGGGAAGGGGTCCTGCTATGGAAGCGGGACCCGCCATTGCTCCTGCCACGCGGGAGGACGCCGTCGTCTTGGGTGGGGCGGCTGCGCCGGAGTCGTCGGCCGCCATTTTGGGCGAACCTGCTACCACGCGGCCGCCGGACGCCATTTTGTCTGCACCGAGCGGAGAGCGGGAACGGCGGCCGGAGACGCCCGCGGCACGCGCCTGCCACCGCGGACATCGCCTTCCACAAATAAAAGAATTTATCGCCGGGGGCGATTGGAGTGCTTTTACGTGGCGCTTCGAGTCGGCTTTTAGATCTGTCAACTGGACGGAGGAAGAAGCGCTGGGAGCGCTACCTACGCTGCTCGATGATGTGTCTCTGGGAGTCTTCCGCTCCATTCCGGCGTCCAAGAAGAAGACACTGCAGGATGCGTTCACAGAGATGGCGGAATTTTATGACCCGCCGACATCGGCCACCAGAAAATTTATGTCGCGTCGCCGGGCACCGGAGGAATCGCCGTTGGCCTATCGGGGGGCGTTGATGGCAATGGCCATGGCCGCCTACCCCGACGCAACGGCCGAGCATTTGGATCCACTCATCCTTTCCCGCATGCTGGAGTTGTCTCAGGAGCTCAACATCTCTCTACCAGTGTGCGGCCACGAACCGCTTTCATCGCGGTGGGTGGCGCGCTGCCTGGACGCTAAGTTTAATCTCAAGCGGTGGGACCAGATGGCGGCGTGGATGGGGAAACCCGAGATCGACGGGCCGCCTCTGGGGTGGTCTCCGCGACTGGTTGTCCACTGCTCCGACGACTCGGGCGACGACGACATGCTGGCTGCTGCTGTCCCGCGTAGGATTCCGGGCCGGCGGCTGCGCGACCAGCGGGACGACTACACGGCCCGACCGCGTGCGAGGGCCGGGTCGTCCGACCACCGGCCGACGTCGGCCGCGTGTTTTAAGTGCGGCAGACGGGGCCACTTCGCCCGTGACTGCCGCTGCCGACCTCTGCTGTCGCCTCCTCCGCCAAGGGGACATCCATCTCCTCTACCTGCCGCGGAACTGCAACAACCTCGGGCGAGTCGGCACAAATCGGACACCCGGCAGGTCGTGTCACATCACTCATCCACTCGCACTCATTCTTACACTCCTAAGGCCCATTTTACTTCTCCTGCTCCATTGACACGCTCTGCTACACAGTGGAAGAAATTGGCTCGCAGGATTGTGGCTGCGGCGTCGGGCTCGTCGACGGTACGTGGTACCATCGACGGCGTTGACGTCCGTATCTTGGTGGACACTGGCGCATCGGCTACCATAATTTCGGATGTAATTTTTCATTTGTTGTCCATTCCTGCGTCGAGAATACGCAAGGTTAATGATGCGTGTGTTGCAGCCAATGGGGGGAGCATGGGTATCTGCGGACAGGTGGATGTGCGCATCGCTATCGGAAATATTACCGCCGCAGGACCTGTGTTAATTTCTCGCTCGCTAGCTGTTCCATGCTTGTTGGGGACGGATTTCCTGCGCCGGATGCCGTTGCGAATACGGGTCGACCAGGACTGTTTGGAAATGCCGGGGGGTCGTAGGATGGCGTTCCTGCCTTCCCTGCTGGCCAAGGCGCCTACAGGTAACGCAGTTACTGCTGTAGTTGCGGCTACGGTGGAAGTTCCATCGGGAGCGCAAATGCTCATTCCGCTACGTTACCGAAAACCGCTTCAAATGGGAAGGGGTGCGAAAGGCGTGCTATTATCCCCATCGAATTCCGTATCGAAATCTTTTTCTTTGGCGGCGGCACAAACGATTGTGCGCCCAGGTCAGGCACCTTTCATACAGGTTTTGAATGGGGGACCTGATCGCGTTGTTGTTCCGGAGGGAACGGTGCTGGCTCACGCCACTACCGATTTCGCCTCTTGTGAAAAACCGCCGCGCGCTCGGATGCCTGCTGATGGGTCTCCGCATGATCGTTCACAAGAACGTTGGATCGCGGATTTATGCGGAGAGAATTCTTCCTTGTCAAATGAACATAGGAACGCCTTGCGTTCGCTCTTGCTGCAGTACGCTGATGTGTTCAGCAGGAATGATTTGGACCTCGGACGCACATCGCTTTTGTCGCACCATATTGAAACCGGTGCATCGCCACCTGTCTGTATGCACCCTCACCACATGAGCCCGGCGGAAAGGGAACACGTGCATGGGGCGGTAGATGAATTGCTGGCGGCGGATATTATCTCGCCATCCAATAGTCCTTGGGGCGCGCCCGTCGTTTTGGTTAAGAAAAAAGATGGTGGTACGAGGTTTTGCGTTGATTTCCGCCGGTTGAACAAAATCTCGGTAGCGGACGCGTACCCCTTACCGAGGATGGATGACTCATTGGATGCTTTATCGGGTGCTAAATTCTTTTCCACCCTTGACCTGTCCTCGGGCTTCTGGCAGCTTCCCCTCGATGACGAGTCAAAACCCAAAACGGCATTCCGCACGCCGCAAGGCCTCTTTGAATTTAATCGGTTGCCGATGGGCCTGAACGCGGCTCCGACCACGTTTCAGCGGCTCATGGAATTGGTGTTGGCGGGACTGCAGTGGGAAACGTGCCTCATATATCTAGACGATATAATTGTCTTTAGCCGCACGTTCGAGGAACACCTCCAACGCCTTGAGACAGTTTTTCAAAGAATGCGTGCGGCTGACCTTAAGTTTAAACCGAGGAAATGCCACCTCCTGCAACACTCCGTCCGTTACCTGGGTCATATTGTTAGTTCGGATGGCATATCCACTGACCCTCTGAAAACGAAGTGTGTACGTGAGTGGCCCACACCCACTTCAGTGGGTGATGTTCGGTGGTTTATTGGATTCGCTTCCTATTATCGCCGCTTCGTTAAGAACTTTGCGACGTTGGCAAAACCATTACACGTTCTGACTGGCAAAAATCAAAGGTTTAAATGGGGGGCGGAGGAAGAAAGTTCCTTTATGGCACTTCAGGACCACCTCGCCACGGCGCCTACGTTAGATTACCCAGATTTTTCACAGCCGTTCATCCTTGATACGGATGCTAGTGATATCGGCATTGGGGCCGTTTTGTCGCAACGTAAGGATGGGGTTGAGAGAGTGGTGGCGTATGGCAGCAGGGTTCTGTCCCCTGCGGAAACGCGATATTGCGTGACAAGGCGGGAACTTTTGGCAATTGTCCATTTTGTTCGATTTTACCGACCGTACCTGTATGGACGGAAATTCCTGGTCCGCACTGATCATGCGGCTTTGCAATATTCCCTCAAATTGGATCAGCCGTCAGGCCAATTGGCCCGGTGGTTGGAATCGTTACAGGAATTTTCCTTCGATATAACGTACCGAAAGGGAGCCCGTCATGCAAACGCTGATGCGCTCTCAAGGCTGCCGCCAGTTCCTCCGTGCACTTGCCTGACGGGCACGCACCGCTGCGCCGCACCGCCCACGTCGCCCTGCCCGGTTATGGGGGCGATAGCGAATGAGGACGACGCAGGAACGAAAGCGAAGGAGGAGGACCAGCAGGTGTCGGTGGACACCGATGACACCTTACGGCTGCCGCACGCGGTCTGGTTTCGCGAGCAGGAGGCCGATGCCTCGCTGTCTCCACTACGTAAATTGGTTGGGAAACAGAAATCGCAATTGGCGGGCTGGAAGTGGCAGATGTTCCGGGGTAAGTCGGGATTGCTAATGTGTACCGACGGGGTGTCTGACCGACCACGCTTGGTGGTGCCTACTTCGCTTCGCTACGACCTGCTCCGTGCTCTGCATGCTGATAAGTTGATGCACCTTGGCGTCCAAAAGACTGTGGCCGCGATGCAAAAGGATTTTTTCTGGGCCGGTATGACGGCGGACATCAATGATTTTGTCCGCTCGTGCCTTGACTGTGCGAAAAGGAAGCCGCCTCGGAACCACTATGTACCACCGTTGCGTTCCATTGAAGTGTCCCGTATTAACGAATTAGTGGCTCTCGACATTCTGGGGCCGTTTCCCCCGTCGGCTAGGGGCAATAAATACCTTCTGGTCGGGGTGGAATATTTTTCTCGATGGCCGATGGCCTGGCCTCTGCCCGACCAAATGGCAGCGTCCATCACCGACGCTTTCTTGAACAGGTATGTCATGGACAAGGGGGCACCTGAAAAGCTGCTCACAGATCAAGGCCGGAATTTCTCCTCTAAATTGCTTAAGGAAGTTTGTGACGTGCTGGGTACAAAGAAAGTTCGCACCTCCCCATACCAACCACAAACAGATGGTATGGTGGAACGATTCAACCGTACCCTTTCCGCTATGTTTTGTCACACGGTCAGTGAAAAGCAAACCGATTGGGACTTGCACATACCAGGCGTCTTGGCGGCATACCGCATGGTTCCGCACACGTCCACGGGATACTCACCGTTTTTTTTGATGTATGGCCGTGAAAATGTTCCACCCATCGATGTGCAACTGGGTACGCCGAGTAAACAACCGTCCCACTCCCTGCCTGACCACGTGCGTGACTCGCTTGAACGAGTAACGGAAGCGCGAGAGGCTGCCCGGTGTGCGACGGCCCGTGCTCAGGCAAGGAACGAATGGTACGCGCGTCGATCGCATACTCGCATGCCTTGGTCATTGGGAGACCTGGCGTGGCTCCACTGCCCCCAGGTACCGGCGGGCACATCCCCTAAACTGCACAGGCCATGGCGGGGGCCTGTGACGCTCGTAGACGTTCGGAACTCGCAAAGTATCCGCGTTCAATACGGCAAACGTCGGTGGTATGTTCATTCCTCGCGACTTAAACCCTATGTTGACGCGCGTGTCGGTCCTTCATCCCCAATAGCTGACCTGCCGGGTTCTGCTGGGCCGACTACGCCGCTTGACACGCCCGTTGATCCCAGGGGGGACTGTGTTGTGCCTCCTGCAGATGAACAGGTTCTGAGGGCTGAGGAAGCCCCCGCTGCCCCCCCTCCAATGGGGCCCGCCCTGGACGTGACCAAGCACCAACAACCGACTTCTTCTTCGAGCCTGCCACCTCCTGTCCATCCGGAAGCAAAGCGACCTTGCGCTGGGAGCGGAGAGGGTCCCGCGTCGCGTACGCGGTCGAAATCTCTTGCGTTTCGTTAACGTTTGATCGTTTCGCTGATCCCTGTCGTTACCGCGCTACAGGGGCGCCCTAATGTATGTTGTGATTTTTTTTTATTATTATGGGTGACTGTTTTAAATGTTGTTAGGCGCGGGAACGCCGGTTCACCCTTAAATTGTTAAACGCACCTTGGTGCCCTAATAAGATGTTGCGGAATTGGTTCTTCACCCTTTTCCCAGCCGAGACGGCTAAATTTTTTTCACCGGGGGGGGGGGGTGATGTAATAACAGCCATAGAGGGTTCACGTGGGGATTGGCTTGCCGGTCCTGCTTGTAGCCAATAAGGGTTGAGATAGGGACCATGGCCCATGCGTCATCACGACAGGTCATCAGGAGTGATTGGCCTAGCCCAGGGGTCGGCAACCTGCGGCTCCGGAGCCGCATGCGGCTCTTTTGAACCTTGACCGCGGCTCCGGGGCGGATGCTAGCGAGGGGAGGAGGCGCACTGTGACACCTGCTCTGGCGTTGCCGCTGCTGACAGGTCGCCGCTCCGCTCCACACTGCCCGCCCGGTGACAGGCAATAACGTTGCCGTTGCTTTGTCACATGTTTGGAAGAAGTAAAAACCTTCCTGGGCAGCAAAGAGCTCACCTTTGCTGAGCTGGAACAGCCAGAGTGGCTGGAAAAATTACATTTTATGGTAGACATGACAGCACATCTAAACACGCTAAATACAACCCTTCAGGGGAAAGGAGGCACAGCCCTGCACATGCTGGAGGAGGTTTTGGCATTCGAGCGCAAGTTGACAGTGTTTGTCAAAGATTTACAGAGAGGTACACTGTCTCACTTTCCCTCTTTGAGAGAGTTCAAACAAAGTCATGATACGATAAATTTGGAATATTTCAAGTCTGCAATCACCACAATGCAAAGTTCGTTTGGGAAACGATTCTGTGAGTTCAGAGAGGAAAAAACGACATTATCCTTCCCTGTCACTCCCCTGGCGATCGATCCATCCCTATTGAATATGACTGCATTTGCAGGTGTAAGTCAACCTGATCTTGAGATGGAACTGGCCGATATAGCCGACAAAGATATATGGGTGTCCAAGTTCAAATGCTTGACCGCTACTCTTGAGGATGTTGCCCGTCAGAAGGCCATTCTGGCTCAGAATCATAAATGGAGTGATATTGAAAACCTTCCCAAACAGGACAAACTTGTATTCGAAACATGGAATGCCATCCCCAACACTTATATAAACATGAAAAAGTATGCATTTGGAGTCCTGTCGATCTTCGGCTCCACATATGTATGTGAGCAGGTCTTCTCCAACATGAACTATATTAAAAACAAACATCGATCACGCCTCACAGATGACAGCTTGCAAGCCTGTGTGAAAATGAAGGTGACGTCTTACAGCCCTGATGTGCAGACACTGTGCACTGAGGTTCAGGAGCAAAAATCCCATTAACCAGGTAATTTAGCTATTAATTTGCAAAAATATATTTTACATTGTTAAGTGAAAAAGTCCTTTTTTTATTCAGATTGACAGCTGACTGCACGATCCTGTATATAGCAATAAGGTAAGAAACAATATATGCAGTGTTATATTTGTTTTAAATATTGCAATGGTTTTGCGGCTCCCAGTTTATTTTTTCCTTCGGAAACGGGTCCAAGTGGCTCTTTATGTCTTAAAGGTTGCAGACCCCTGGCCTAGCCATTCGGGGCCCCAGCCAATGGGGAGCCGGATGAGGGGCGTGGTCCCGGGATTGACAGGGAACCATCGAGAATGGTCAAAGCTGTCCATGTACGATTGGCTGGGGGAACCACGTGACGAAGGTATTAAGAGCGAGTGGAGGGGAACGATCGAGAGCAGACTGAAACTGACAAGAGCAGGGTCACGCGCTGATGGGGGCTGGGATTGCCACGTGCGCGGTGGGGACTTAGTGCGTGGTCTGTCCTCTCTCCGTTGTCTGCCAGCAACGGAGAGTGAGTGAGCAAAGTGTATTGTGGAGTGGAAATAAAAGGACCGATTCCGAATACCGTCTCTGGAAGGATTATTACATTTCTACTCGCGCGGCGTAGTTCCGTTCACTAGATCGATAGGTATCTTTGTGATGTTATGGGCCTCAGGGTCTCCATATGAGTCTATAGGTTTCTTTGTAAATATATGGATCCCTGGGTCTCTGTGTGAGTCTGTGTGTCTCTGTGTGAGTTTGTGGGTATTTTGCAGAGGTGTGGACTCGAGTCATGTGACTTGGACTCGAGTCAGATTCGAGTCATGAATTTGATGACTTGCGACTCGACTTGGACTTGCATAACAATGACTTTGTCCCACCTATGAGATGTGGACTCGAGTCATGTGACTTGGACTCGAGTCAGACTCGAGTCATGAATTTGATGACTTGCGACTCGACTTGGACTTGCATAACAATGACTTTGTCCCACCTCTGGTATTTTGTGAGTGTGTGGGTCTCCGTGTGCGTTTATTGGTATCTGTGTTAGTCTGTGGGTCTCCGTGTGACTCCATGGGTCTCTGTGTGTGTGGGTCTGTGTGAGTGTGGGTCTGTGTGAGTGTGGGTCTGTGAGTGTGGGTCTGTGAATGTGGGCCTGTGCGTGTGGGTCTGTGAGTGTGGGCCTGTGTGTGTGGGTCTGTGTGTGTGGGTCTGTGAGTGTGGGTCTGTGTGTGTGGGTCTGTGTGTGTGGGTCTGTCTGAGTGTGGGTCTGTGAGTGTTGATCTGTGTGAGTGTGGGTCTGTGAGTGTGGGTCTGTGTGAGTGTGGGTCTGTGTGTGTGGGTCTGTGAGTGTGGGTCTGTGTGTGTGGGTCTGTGAGTGTGGGTCTGTGTGTGTGGGTCTGTGAGTGTGGGTCTGTGTGTGTGGGTCTGTGAGTGTGAGTCTGTGTGTGTGGGTCTGTGAGTGTGGGTCTGTGAGTGTGGGTCTGTGTGTGTGGGTCTGTGTGTGTGGGTCTGTGAGTGTGGGTCTGTGTGTGTGGGTCTGTGAGTGTGGGTCTGTGTGTGTGGGTCTGTGAGTGTGGGTCTGTGTGTGTGGGTCTGTGAGTGTGGGTCTGTGTGTGTGGGTCTGTGAGTGTGGGTCTGTGAGTGTTGATCTGTGTGAGTGTGGGTCTGTGAGTGTGGGTCTGTGTGTGTGGGTCTGTGTGTGTGGGTCTGTGAGTGTGGGTCTGTGTGTGTGGGTCTGTGAGTGTGGGTCTGTGTGTGTGGGCCTGTGAGTGTGGGTCTGTGTGTGTGGGTCTTTGAGTGTGGGTATGTGTGTGTGGGTCTGTGAGTGTGGGTCTGTGTGTGTGGGTCTGTGAGTGTGGGTCTGTGTGTGTGGGTCTGTGAGTGTGGGTCTGTGTGTGTGGGTCTGTGAGTGTGGGTCTGTGTGTGTGTGGCGAGTTTAAGGGCCCCGTCTCGACTCGGAGTCCTAGGCCAGGAGTCCCCTCTCGCGCCGGGAGCTCCGCATGTCGCCCCCCCCCCTCCGGCCGCTTTCTGCTGCTCCCTTTCCCACTCCCGCTACTCGTGTTTGTTAAATATTAGCGCCGCCTGTCAAACGGCCAGAGCGCGTTGTTTGGCAAAACGCACGTTTGAGGTTTGGCTGCGTGGCAATTTTTTGGCTGTTGTATTCGCTGCTGGCTTGGGGCGGGGGAGGGGCTTTTTGGTCTCAAAGAACAAAGGTTCGTTCGCTTGGCCCCTTTGCCAAACTCTTCACCGATTTTATCCCCACCACCATCGGCGTGGAGCTGTTCGGCCCTGCCAGCTGTGCAGATAATTCACTCTCTCCTCCTCCTCCCGCCGCACCAACCCCTGCCCGCCCACCCGCAGTAAGCAGGCGTCAGCACGGACACAAACAGCGCGCAAGGCAAAGGAGGCGGCACCAGCTCGAGGGAGAGTCATCCGACTCGCGATGACTCGGTGGGGGAGAGGTGCGGGGTGGGGAGGTTATTCTTCGTCTCTCGCTCGGAGTCCACAACCGTCCCAGCGGGTTACGGGCTCAAACGATGGGCAGTTTGAGGTCGGTTCTCTTCCTCAAGCTCAGAGCTGGTGGTGGAGATTCCACATTCGTATGACGGGGACACAGCCTCTTGTTGAAAACTCCACCAAGTCGTGCTCACATTTTGGGGCCATCCATAAATGACGTCACGCGATTTTGCCCGATTTTTGCCCCCCCTCCCCCCTCGTCACACGGCGTCACAAAAGTCAGACCCCCCTCAAATATGACGTCACAAAGCTCTGCCCCCCCCCCCCAAAAAAAACATAATTCCATTTAGAAAATAAAACATGCTTCAAATCACTTTAAACTATTGTCATTGTAGTGCGTATTTAATGTGGCGCTGCACTCTGATGTTGTAGGAGAAAACGTATTAAAAAGGAGGCGTTGGAAAGCTGAAATTTAGCATACATTCACTTGAAAATACTGAACGTCTAACTAAAACTGCAGATGTTCAGAATATTATATTGAAATTCTCTTATAATTATAAAAAAATTAAAGTAATTATAACTATAAAAACATATTTGAAACTTTGTAGTAGAACGAAGCAAAATGGAGAGTACAATTATAACAATCATATATTCTAATTGGTTCTTTACCCTTCTATCTGGCAACAAAACTGACACCTTTTTACAAGGAGTCATGTTTGCATAGACCGCAATACCTGCAGTCATAATACAAACAAAAGAACATAACTCTGATAATGTGCACTGTCCTTAAAGTTGATTGATCCACACCCGAGACAGCTTTCCTTAGAGCCTAGTCTCATATGGGTTGGACCAGATGACGCCAAAAGGTCCAACCCATATGAGACTAGGCTCTAAGTAAAGCTGTCTCGGGTGTGGATCAATCAACTTTAAGGACAGTGCACATTATCAGAGTTATGTTCTTTTGTTTGTATTATGACTGCAGGTATTGCGGTCTATGCAAACATGACTCCTTGTAAAAAGGTGTCAGTTTTGTTGCCAGATAGAAGGGTAAAGAACCAATTATCATATTTTTACTGGCAAATGAGGTTCCCATAGAATCATATATTCATTCCACAGAATGAAAAGCCCTGATAGAATCATTCAAATCAAAATGTTTAATAACAATCATTCAAAAATTTTACAAAATGTATGCTTCTCCATTCTCCCATGGAGAAGCAAAATTCTCCTTCATGGAATAAATAAAAGGTGACCTTAGTAAATTTTAATAATCAAATAGTCAATAATTAAAATGTATCAAAATTAGTGTTGTTACAAGAATGATATTGTTTATATGTATTTCAAGTTGCGCATTTTGATGTGACGTCACATTTCTCAACCCCCCCCCCTCGTCACACATCATCACAAATGTCTGACCCCCGCTCCCCCCCCCCTAGGTGTGTGACGTCATTCATGGACGGCCCCTTTTTAAAACGACTCCCGAAGGGATGATGGGTGGAGTGAACCCCCCACCCGCCCCAATCTGGATGTCAACTCGCAACCGACCAGGGACGTGCGGTTAGGGGAGGCAGGGGAGGCAAAGCCCCACCTGTCATACTCCAATGAAAATAGCTGTTACGAAAAGTAAAAGGAATAATCAAATCAAATAAATATTTGGATTTTTCCACTGATCTGTGTATAGATGTCATTTCTGTACGATTCCAAAAAATGTTATAGTCAAAATCGTCAAATTTGCGGAGCTTCGCTGTAAATACAGGAAGAGACGAGAGGTGAGGCAGCGACGAGCTCAGCCTCCCCATTCATTGCGCAACCCCTCAGTAACTGGATGGAGCGCAGGCAATAAGCGCATGCCTGTTACTATCTCAGTATGTCACCAATGTAATGTTTGTAGACCACTTCATTTCATGTCCTCGCCTTCCATACTCCAGGTAACTTATTTCACGGATGTGTATAAATATATTTAGCCTCGCTGGTCTCGGCATGAAACTGCAATGAAAAAGCACCAGGGGAGGCAGCTATCACATCTGCCTCACTGAGGGGGACGTGTCTAACACGCCCCCCTCAGTGAGGCCACGCCCCCCTCCGTGAGGCCACGCCCCCCTCAGTGTGTGAACCTGGCTCTGACACGAGCCAGTGCCTCCTCAGCCATTGACCTCACCGCACGTCACTGCAACCTACACATCGCGAGCCCTCGCAAGCCAGCAGTGGTTCATGAGTAACTCGATTGCACGCTTACTGTGCGTACTGCAAAATCACTCGTCAATCAGTTGCAAAAATTTCCGCAGGTAACCGCGCCCGGGCACCGAGTCAACGCGTCCATCACGATAGCCACTGGCTGAAAAGAGGTAGATAAATCTACAATGGGTGACGTTTCGGGCGATGTCCCTGCTCCACGGTTGATATCTGCTATGAAGAAGGGCAAATGGTGGAACGTTGAGTCGTGAATGTGTGTTTCCTCTAGGTCCATGGTATTGACGAATGCCCTGGGTTTTATAATTATTGTTACATGTGATTTATATATAAGATATGTGATATATATAATATATTATATACATGATATATATGATATATATGTGATAAATATATATTTCTATACGTGATTTACATTCATATGATTTACATATTTACACGTTATTTATATAATATTATTGTATGTGATTATTGTTATTTGTGATTGTCAGTACTGCATCACTGCCAGTGCTGTATTGCACGTGTTTGTGAACACGGCCGCTCTGGCTAACACTGCGGGTAGATTCGCCCCACGGCGGCGAGATGTCAACTACCTCGCCCGGTATTCAGGCGGTCGTGGGTTCTATTCCGACCCTTACGCCTGTGCGTGTCTCTCTCCCCGTGGTCGCGTGGCTTTTTATCCGAGTCCTTTGATTTTTGCCCTCCACATTTAGAATCAACGTGCACTTCGAGTATTTGGCTACTACTATTCATGTCCACGTGATGACAAGCCACGTCATTGAGTTATCATTTGTGGCCAGGTCACTTCTGACAAAAATAGCAACTTAGCTCGGTGGGCCTAACTTGTTTTTTTATTTGATATACCGAACGTCATCGGCGTCACAATGGACGTCAAATATCCCCCGATGAATGTATCGACGTTGAACTGCTTTCGCACCGCACGTAGCAAATCGTGCTAATCGGAGGTGTGGGTCGAAGGTCAACAAAACTAACACACACAAAAGCTGTTCACTTTGGTGTCCTTCCCCCGCACGTTATTCGAAAACAAGCAGGCCACGTGTGCCGCATGCAGCCCAACATTCTCTGAGTTTTTTTTATTTACACCGCAATCACTGAATTGGAAAAAAACACAGAGGACGGAGCCTTGAGACTCGGGTATAGTCGTGAATACGTGTTGCGGATCAGCCCAAATTACGAATTGCACCACGAATGATGTTTTTGTTTAAATCCGTCCATCCGCAGGACGCTGCACGCGCATTGCGCACAGGGCAGACTTACTGGCTCGAGACAGACAGCTCCGTTCGACGGCTGTTGGAGACTGGCAGCTGACAGTGGGTGGGGTGTGAGTGCTGGATCGATTACATAAATTTGCATCAGAACCGCCTCGGCTTATTTCCTGCGGCCACGCGGGTCCCGATCGGCGCGCTCAGCAAGCAGGGCTGCCTAAGCGGTAGCAGGATGACTCAGTGTTGATCACATGAACCCTTAGCACACGTCCATGAACACTAATCACACTGTTATTTGCACTCAGGGCCACAGTCGAGCAAACAGCATTGGCCCCCCGCGTCCCCGCAACAGGAACCGTAGGCCATAAGAGCCGTGTGTGTGTGTGTGTCCGTGCGTGCGTGCGTGCGTGCAAGTGTGTGTGTGTGCGTGCAAGTATTTGTGTGTGTGCGTGCAAGTGTGTGTGTGTGTAAGTGTGTGTAAGTGTGTGTGTGTGTGTGCAAGTGTGTGTGTGCGTGCAAGTGTGTGTGTGCGTGCAAGTGTGTGTGTGTGCGTGTGTGCGTGCGTGCAAGTGTGTGTGTGCGTGAATGCAAGTGTGTCTGTGTGTGTGCGTGCAAGTGTGTGCGTGTGCGTGCATGCAAGTGTGTGTGTGTGCGTGTGTGCGTGTGTGCGTGCAAGTGTGTGTGTGCGTGAATGCAAGATGTGTCTGTGTGTGTGCGTACAAGTGTGTGTGTGTGCGTGCATGCAAGTGTGTGTGTGTGCATGCAAGTGTGTAGTGGTTATCGCGCTTTGCTACGAACCTGGCGACCGAAGTTCGATTCTCGCTCATGGTCAACATCAGTGACGATTATCTGAAACAAGTCCAGGGCCTCCCCTAGGTCGACTCAGCCTCAAATGAGTACCTGGTGCGGTGCGGAAAAAAACCATCGCCACTGGGGAGACAAATGCCCCCCCCCCCAACAGTCTGTTAAGGCGATACGGCGGATCTTTGTATTTGAATGTGTGCGAGTGAGTCACTACATCATCAGAGCCGCGATCATCCTGACTCAACCACCTCAACACACAACGACACATGTTGCCCTTGAGTCATCAACATCACCCGCACCTCCGATTAGCACGGTTGGCCACGTACGGTGCGAAAGAAGTTAAATATACATACATAAAATAAGATAAATTAATTGAATGGGGTTTTGTTTATTATTATCATTCAAAAAAACAGCTTGAATCGTCTCCTCCTTTGGAAAGCTTCGTGATCTGCCTCTGGCCACGGCTCACATCGGCGAAGAGCGATGCCCAAACAAGCGGGTGGAGGAGCTCCGCGTGCCAAGCGGATGTCCGAGTGAGCCCCGGGGGCCGCCTTGGCTGGAGCGTGGCAGGCGGACTCCATTTTTAGCAACGCAGAATCGGGCACGGCGAGCATCTCGTGGCGAGTGATGTCAGAGGTGGTCTATAACAAAACCCGATCACCCGCTCGCAAGTCAGTGACCATCGTGGTGAAGTATGGTCAAACTTTCTAAAACTAAAAACAATGCTTTTTAATTTCACCAGGTAAGGCCCACTGAGCTGTATTGTTATTTTTCAGAAGTGGCCTGGCTATCACAAATTATTGCTCAGCGAAGTGGCTTCATCATCACGTGGAATGTATAGCAGCCATCTACTCTGAACGCTTGTTTCTAAATGTGGAGGGAAAACCCGGAAGACCCGGAGCAAAATTCACGCGACCACGAAGAGAGAGATACGCAAACTACAAATATACAGCAGGCGTCAGGGTCAGGACGACACCCATGGACGTCCTGTACACCAGGCGAGGTAGTTAACATCTCGCCACCACAGCGCCCCATACCGCTTGACCGTCCTGGCTCGGGGTGGCCTACATGAGTCGCTCCGCCAAATGTCAAGCGGCGTGACCCCCTGGTGACACTGACTCTCGCGTTGAGGTCGTAACCCCCCGTGCTCCATACGCGCTTCTCATTTTAAGATTCATCCGCGGCGCGCGATTTGGCTGCCGCTCCGAAACAACCTCCACTCGTTAAGATAATATCTCCGCCGTGTTCAAAGTTTGTAGATTTATGGAGCTGTGGATTTTTTCTTTTCCCGGGCACCGACAAAACTTTTTTAAAACCTTCATCGTTCTTGCCTTGATATCCCTCTCTCGGGGTGAGGTGCAAGCCGATCGTATTAGACCGCCGTTATTAGATCGCACGCGGATGTATTCCATTACATCTTCATTTCCGCCGACAGGATTTTGCCGAACGTGTAAATCGCTTAGCGCGCCAACACAAAACACAACATTCATTGGCGGCGTCAGGGCTGGGGCGGCGGTTCATCAATTGGCCGCGTGGTGAAAGCGTGCTCGCGGATTGCGGGGTCTCGTGCTGGAATGTGAATAAGACGTGCGACGGTGACTTTCCCCTGTACAGCACCTCAACGTGGCGTGGACGTCACCTGAAGGTCACAGTGCGTGCCAGTCGTTCTGCATGTCTGTCTGCTCGGTTAGCTGCGTAACGCGACAAACCCGGCGACCCAAGTTCGATTTCCGCTCACAGCCCAAACACCAGGGACGATGATTATCTGAACCGGGTCTGCGCCTCCCCTGAGTCGACTCAGCCTCAAACGAGTACCTTGCGTGGTGTGTAAACATCGCCACTAAAGAGACAAAGGCGGTCGGGCGTGGTGCTGGCCACCCACCCCCTCGTGTGCCGTGCCGGCCTTCATAGGTGCTCGCTAACAGCACTTGCCCTAACAGTCTGTTAAGACTATACAGGGGATCTTTGTCTTTTTTTGCACACATATATGTCAGTCTATTTATTTACATGTGCGTCTGTCTATTCATGTAAACAAGTGTCTGTCGGTCTGTTTATTTACATGTATATGTGTGTGTGGGGTGAGTCAATTTGTGGGTGTATTTATATTCCTGTGTTTGTGTGGCAGTTAATTTGTCTCCATACATGTCTACCAGAGGGTCTTCACGTGGGCGACTTCCTCTATCTGCCTATTTATCATCTTTCTCTGTGTCCGCTTATTTGTGTCTCTGTTTACGAGTCTGCCTGTCGTATCTGTCTGTCTGGCTTTCACTGTCCGACTATAATTGTTCTCCCTTGCTACCAGTCTGTCTGACCATACTTCACCATGCTTCGTCAATGCGGCTTTGCGCATTGACGAAGCCGTTGGGATCACAGTCATCATCATCATGATCTATGGGCAGAGAACCCATAGGTGTCCACTTCACATTTCGTCATTTCGTTCCACTTTCCTCTCTGTCTTGTAGTGCCAATATGCTCACGCTTTGGCCACATCTTTTTGGCAGCAATCTCTTAATGTCGTTGAGCCATCATGGAATCAGTGCGGCACAACAATGAGGGTTGCGCTGCGCCTCCCTTCTGATGCACGACGGGCGCCCATCCAGGTGCTAACCATTCTCAACCCGGCTGAGCGCCGTCCGAGATCTCACCAGAAATCGGGCGCGCACCGCCTGCTTCGGGCTTCAGTATCGTTTGATTTGGAGCTTTCGTGACTGCAGGAATTACTCTTTGGTTCTCTGTGTGCCTATGTGTGTGTCTCTCTTTGTGTGTCTCTGTGTTATCTCTCTGCTTATGTGTCTGTATATGTGTCTCCGTGTCTGTGTTTTGTCTCTCTCTCAAATTTAGCAATCTTTGGAAGAACGTAATCAACCAGGTAGGGTGTTGACTGTTATGTTAGCCGACTATCTGTTGTTGTATTGTATTTATTTCTAAGTTTACTAGGTTTGTTTTCTCTTTCATTTGTACCTGATGATAATTGCTTGTGTTGCAATCGAAACGTCGTATGCTATTATTATTTTTTTCTTTCTACGTGAATTTACCGAAAGAACCAAAGAGTAGCTTCAGTATAGTTCTGTAAGGAAGATTTACGATGTTAAACGAGGAAACAAGGCTGTTCCAAAACGTTGGTGCTGCAGCGGCATAAAGGCTTTGTCACCTACTCCAATTTTCGTTCGTGTGATAGTTAAACGGCAATTAGATAGACGCTTTAGGTGCTTGGGGTTGACAATGGGGGATAATGAATTGGCTCAGTAAAGCGCAGGTTTGCCAATAACCCACTTGCTGTACTGCCATCTCCTGGCCACTTTACAGCTGAGCTGAGTTAACGAGCCCACGAGGTGGAACTGTCGTTGGCACGCAGCGCGATTTATGATTTGTGCCAATTTCTGTCGTCGCCGTTGTACTCGACGCGCGTCCCGTTTCGATGTTGGATTAGCGGCGCCTTGGATGTGCGACTGATGTTTAAACACCACACCAGATACTCATTTAAGGTTGAGTTGACCTAGGCGAGGGCCGGTACTAGTTGAGATAATCGTCACCGCTGTGGCCGTGAGTGGAAATTGACCCCGGGTCCGCCGGGTTCGTAGGGCAGCGTGCTCAGCCGCTACACGACCGCTCCCCAACCAACACCAATACCTATCATTCGCCGCTGAGTGAAGGTGAGGTCACCACGGCGCTTGTGCCAGGCCAGGTGCACTTTGAGGCCACGCGAAGTGTCGAAGGCTCGCTGACAGGAGGTCTCGGGACAGACCCAGCAGGTGCCATGGGTTGGCTAAGTGAGATGACCGGTAGATGCACCAGCTGTACCCCCTACTGTGCCAACTTGCTGTGTTTTAGTCGCCCGGCGATCCGCTCGTTGTTGTGAGCGTCGCTCCTCTGCCCTCCGTTGTTGTTGGAAGGCGACTGCCTCCAATTGCACAGCAGCAGCGTCCTTCACGAGCACACTCACAAACACCCGCACACACACAGCAATTGAAGGATTTTTTTTCTTTTCTACACCTTAATCGATATCATAATCGCGTCGATGTACAACATGCACATCATATTTCATACGAGCGTCATTTTTTAGAAATGTAATTAACGACATGTTTGCTTTTGGTTTCACGTAAAAAAGTCAATTTGCCAAGAGTGGATAAAAAATATATAATAGTTTGTACGGCGTTGGATTGAATTTCATGTGCACGAAAACGCTTTTAACATTTTATATCGGGCATTTCTCATCACTACCTCGCACTACTTTACTAGCACAATAGTCTTTTAATAATGGATGTGACATTATTTTTTCGTCAAAATACCAATGGAATTTCAATTAAATATCCTTCTGGAATGTAATAACGTAATAACGCAATAATGAAATCACGTAATAATGTACTAATGCCATCATTTTGAGACGCAATTTTCTCTACAATGTAAGGAACCCATTTTAAAAGTATTTCATTGAAAAAAAATCAATTTCTATTATTTCCCTAATATGTAAAAAAAATATTCTACGACTGACTTGAACATTCAATCACTCTAGATAGATGGTGATTTTATAATTCAAAAATGCACATTCTGTAATGCAATTATTGAGATGTTTATTTATTTTTGACAAACCCATCCATGTCCCATCGCGCAACCCTCCAGGGTCCGTGCGTTGCCCGCCAGGGTGGCATCACCCTCTGGCGCACACCGGCGTCGCCACGATGTGCAGTGGGCAGGACCCTCCTGTAACACGTGCACCGAGGGTCCCCTTCCCCCAGCCTCACCGCCGTCGTCGTGTGAGGCTGCTTCCGAGGTAGATTCGTCTCGGGGATCAAAGGCGCAGCCCCGGCAATGTCTCGCACCGCGCCACTGCTGAGGGAGCTCTGGAGAGCCCCCTCCCCACCACCTTCTTCTATAGATGGTAACTGGACACTGGCCGGACTCTTCCACAAAACTGTCCCGGACTATCTGAGGAAGAGGTGGGAGTGCCCACACTTTACCCCACCCACGTGCGATAACGCCGATCGACTTAACAACTATGGGTGAGCCCATGTGCACGGCTGGGTGGACACAGGTGGTGGTCGGAAGTGTGGGGGGGGGGGGGGGTTAAGGAACTTGGTTCAACTGCCGCGCCGGAAGATCGAACCCTCCAGCGGGATACCCATTGCACGACGTTGACAAATAAAGGAATGGCATGCAATAATGGGTCACGTTGGATCGAATCAATTCCTGGACACTCAATGATATTGTTAATTATATATTTACATTCCAGCCTGGTGGGTTCTCTCCGTGTAGCAACAACGCCGCAGCCCAACTCTCCCGCTCCGTGTGGCTATGCCGACAACAACGCCGCAGCCAAACTCTCCCGCTGCGGCTCCGCGGGGCGTGCGGTGCCCCGCGGCGCCGTTCGCAGCGGGCGCGGCGGCGGCGCTCCGCTTCGAACGGAAACTGCCTCGGGCGGAGCGCGCGGGCGCGTCCCCCCGTTGGGAGCGCGCGCGCGCCTGTCAAGCGACAGCCCCCACGCGTAGCCTCGTGTCGGGGGGGGGCACGTGGTGGGGGGTTGAGGGGGCGAGAGGGTGAAGGAAGAGCTCCGTTTAACACGTCGTAGTGGTCGGTCTTTCGCGACCAATATTATCCATAATAAAGGTCGATATTTTTTTGAGTTGAATCGCGTAAATATGAATGTGCCGTTAAAACCGCCACCACCCGACACAGCCCAATTAGTATGGTTTGTCAGGTAAACAAAACAACGTCAATAAGTTACTAGTTCAGCACACAGGTGTGTTAGAGAGTCAACCTACGACATTGACAATCAGCTACTGCCATCTCAAACAGCCCCAGCTTCCGCCTCCCGACCGAACGCCGCCCTTGGCGACTCGAGGTCGTACGCGTTAGGGCGCAGCCCCGCAACGTCCTCGCTGTGGGCACTGCCGCCAGAAGCGCCTCCGCTACGGGCAGCTCTTACAGCAGTGGCGGGTTCCAGGGAGGAATGGGAGGGGGGTTAGTGGGGGGTGATCGCCCCCCACTAACCCCCGTCCCCTCCACCCACACACCTCCTAGGGACCCCTAAAATGAGTATTGATATGTATCAGAGAACATACGTTGTAGTTGTTTGTATTAATTAATTTTTTACTTATTTCGAACTGTGCTACGTACGGGGCCCTATACAAAATTCACGCGACAGGACGGCCGCCACCGCCTTGGGTAGCTTCTATGCCCGCCTGTGCGCTAGAGAGCCCCCCCCCCTCCCCCAAATAGGGTATTCTGCTCTACTGGGAGTACCCACTCTCTACCCCACCATACCACACGCGACCGCCTGCCCATGGAGTTTGGTTGAACTCATTGACATGGCTGGGTGGACACAGGCAGCGGTGGTAGGGGGTGGGGGCGGGGTGGGGGCTGCGGAACTTGTTTCAGTTGCCGCGCCGGGAGATCGAAAGCGGCGACCTCTGGATCGCAAGTGCGGTGCCCCAAAAGCCATGACACAGCAGCAGCGTCTCTCGCTTGCAGTGATAATGCCATTCATCAGGACCTCGACCACGTCCCTTGTCATCGCTTGAAGTCACGCAAGCCCCTTTTGGACCCGACGCGCTCCACCTTCAACAATGGGAAGTTCAACCCCCCGATGAAGCCTGCAGAGTTGGATGGAGTTGAAAAGAACTGAAAAAACAAATACCTGATTGTGAAAGACCCAACGCAGAAGACCCCTGGGTTCGATCTTCCACGACGCTCGTGGTCCACCCAAAATCGTACCCACTGTGCAAAACGTTGCAGATGCGGATACCTGAAGATGCACAAATGGAACATTCTAAACTCTCCAGTAGCAGTGTGCGACTGTCGTCATCCAGAACAGACACCGTACAACGTGTAACGGCACAATGCCCCGATCCGCAAATACGAAGGAGACATCCGCTGCTGGCTTGACCACCTTTATATGGAATCTTAGTCTACATCAGCAGCCTAAAGAAGAATTAGATTTGTTTCGCTTATTTTTTGTGTTTGACCAAAATCGTTGGAGAGCCGCATCACTCGCAGAGCGACTTGTAACACAGACACAGATATGGTGCATAGCAAGATGACAACACCAACACACATTCTGAAGAAGAATGCAATGTGATTATATTTATTGACACGATTGACATGAGATTCTCCCAACTCAATGGATACATGGAGCTACGTAGCTGTGAATTTACTGAACCGGAAAGAACCACATCGCACCATCGCACCCCACTGGCACACCAATGCCCACTTGTAAGCCAGGTGCTGCGTTTACCTGGTGCCGCACAGGGACAGCTGCCGCTGGGAGTCCCCTAGGCTAGCCCGCAGCAGGGCAATGGCATGGTGGAGATGAGATGTAATGAAGGGTGCTTTGGTCGATAAGTGCGCATCCTTATTCTTAAAACATTTATTTACAATTACTATTCAATATTTAGTAAGAACGTTTATTAACCTAGTCGATGAGTGTTTGGTCAAACATTACGAATTAAAAATCCCGACAAAACATTTATAATGGTGGGTGTCGCAGTCGGAAGGGTAGCCCCATCATCAATATAAGTATCGCTCCGTGGGAAGTGTTTGTGCTCGGGATAAACTGACCTTGCCATAGGAATGCGGAATTAACACCGGGGGCTTGGGGGCAGCTAAGCGAGAAGATCGGTCATCCCCGTGACTAATTTGGGCAGAGCCGCTCTAATGCTCGCAGTGTGCGTGTCACTGTGACCTGTCAATAGTCCCGAGATGTCACGCCCTGCCGTGTCATCAAAACACCGCAATGTTGTGCTCACAAATCGGAAATAAAAACAAGATTTTTTTTTTCAGTTGCACTTTGTTGTTCATTCTTAGCCATTGTGTGCGAACGCAAATTCTGCATTGCTATGACGAGACTCAGTCTCTCCTTATTTACAAACCAGCAACAGGCAGTTGGAATGCCTCAAGGCGTGGGACGATTGTGGTTTTGGTGGTGGTGGCAGAAATTATGGTGTCACTGATGATGATGATGAGATGATGTTTGTGGTCATTGATTTGATTAATGATTGACGTCAGTCGAGAGAACATCACACAAGTTCAGACTCGCGGAGGACTGAGGCATCGGCGAATATGTAAAAAAATGGTCGGATTTGTAAAACATCGACAGAATGACATTTACAAGATACACAGAAACGGCATTCGGTCGGCGTGGGAGGATAATTGGTCATTTATGGATACGTGACAGTCGGAGGATATGGGAATGCACAATTTCGTGTCTGAAATGGAATCATGGATTTGGGTTGCGGGAATCGATCTTCCTAAACGATCACGCACATGGAGCGACAGTTTGTTTGCGTCCCTGAGCCATTGATGGCAATTCCACATTCCCATGGCAAGGCCCAGTTTAGCCGAGGTGTGCCCCACTGCTGGCATCAGTGAGAGTAAAGCAGCTCCGGTAGGGTGTAGTGGCACGGGCTCTCCCAGGACAGGCTACGCGCGAAACTAGCACAGGACAGACTCCATGTGAAAAGTGGCATTCAATAGACTGGGTGATTAACACATTGTATACAAAAAAGACCCCCCGTATAGTCTAAAAATATTGTTAGGGCAAGTTCTGTTAGCGAGTAACACCTATGAAGGCCGGCACGGTACACGGCGGGGTGGGTGGCCAGCACAACGCCCGGCCACCTTTGTCTCCCGAGTGATGTTTTACAAATCGCACTAGGTACTCATTTGAGGCTGAGTCGACCTAGGTGAGGCCCAGGACCCGCTCAGATAGTCGTCACTGGTGTTGGCCATTAACGAGAATCTAACCTGTGGAGCTGGTGGTGTCCTACACAGAGAGTTCCACTTGATTTTAGCCACCGGTACTGACACAGGCTTAGCCGAGTTCTGGACTCTACAAACCAGTTGTGAGTCCGGATTTGGCTATGAGACCGGACCACGAGATCGGGTCGGTGTAGGCAGACAGAGACGTGCAAGAAGGCGAGAGGGCTCGTGCCGATCTCAGTCAAGCAGAGAGAATTTCGACTCAGATGGCTAGCGTGGGTGAGTGGGTGTGGGTGAGTAAATGTGTGAGTGACTTATTGGACGGATGTGGGTGAGTGGGTGGGTGGGTGAGTGGGTGGGTGGGTGAGTGAGTGAGTGGATGGGTTGGTGGGTGAGTGGGTGAGTGATTGAGTAGGTGGGTGGGTGGGTGAGTGAGTGAATGAGTGGATGGGTAAATGAGTGAGTAGGTCGGTGAGTGAGTGGCTAGGTAGGTGAGTGGGTGGTTGGGTGGGTGAGTGAGTGGGTGGTTGGGTGGGTGGGTGAGTGAGTGGTTGGGTAGGTGAGTGGGTGGGTCAGTCAGTGGCCATCTCAGACGAGCCGAGTAGACGGGGGTGCATGCATCGCGAGAGAATGATAAACCCGCATCGCTAGAGCAGGAAGGTCATAAACATGGAAGCGCCAGGGCACGAGAGGCCGAGGAAGAAGAGGTGGTATGAAGAGGTGACTCGGCATGTGAGTGGACGTGGAGATGATGGTACAAGAGGAGGAAGGGGGAGGAAGGCAGAACGCGCAGGAGGAAAATGCCACGAATAAAGAAACACAACCCTCTCGCTCTGACACACGTGCGCGCTTAGCCTGTGATGTGCACGCACACTTGAAAGGACGCAGGTGAAACATTCCCCAATGTCACCCATGTGGACTGTCGGTACATATGCAATTGGTGCAGTTAGAGAGCAGCTATTAAGGCCGGAGCGACACGTGAGTGGGTAGATGTAACCAGCACCGTGCCCAATTACCTCCGTCTCCACCAGATACTTATTTAAGGCTAAGCCGACCTAGCGGATGCCCATGACAAGTTTGGCTATCGCTTGCCACTGATGTTAGCCGTCGTGGGGGGAATTGAATTCAGGGTCACTGGGTTCGTACTACAGTGCACGGATGACTGCATCGCCACTTCTAGTCACACACACACATTCAGACACACTCGCAACAAGACGAAGATCCCCAGTATAGCCTTAACAGACTGTTGGGGCAAGTGCTTTAGCGAGCACCCATGAAGGCCGCCACGACACACGAGGGGGTGGGTGGCCAGCACCACACCCGAACGCCTTTGTCTCCCCAGCGGCAATGTTTACACATCGCACCGGGTACTCATTTGAGGCTGAGTCGACTTAGGGGAGGCCCAGGACCGGCTCGGATAATCGTCACTGGTGTTAGCCGTGAGCGCGAATCGAACCCAGGTCACCGGGTTCGTAGCGCAGCGCGCTAACCGCTACCCTACCGCTCCCCGCTGATATACACACACATTCACACACACAAACTGACTCACAAAAAATCGCATTATTTGACACATGTGCTCACACAAACAAACACAGAACGATCATTAGAATCGCCTAATAGATTGTGCTGTTAGCGAGCACCTATTATGGACTGGATGGCGCATGAGAGGGCTGCGTGGGCAGCACCACGCCTTGCCGCCTTTGTCTCCCCAGAGCTGATGCTCACACACCACACCGAGTACCTATTTAAGGCTGAGTATACCTAGGGGAGGCTCGGGCCCGGCTCAGATATCACTTGCCACTAATGTGAGCCGTGGCTTGGGAATCGAAATCAGGTCACTGGGTCGATGGCGCAGCTCGATTACAATTTAGCTTACACTCACCACACACAGAAATACGAAGCCAAAGATCCCCCGTATAGCCTTAACAGACTGTAGGGCAAGTGCTGTTAGCAAGTAACACCTATGAAGCCGGAACGGCACACGAGGGGGTGATGTGACCAGAACCACGCCCGGCCGCCTTTGTCTCCCGAGTGGTGATGTTTATACACCACACCAGATACTCATTTGAGGCTGAGTCGATCTAGGGCAGGCCCAGGACCGGTTCAGATAATCGTCACTGGTGTTGGCCATGAGCACGAACCGAACTCGGGTCGCCGGGTTCATAGCGCAGCGCGTTAACCGCTGCGCCACCGCTCCCCACCTCCATACAGGCACACACAGGCACACACACAGGCACACACACTCTCTCACTCACCCACTCACGACGCTGGGTCACGGTAACCCGCAACGTCATCCTCCAGAGTTTCCCCTCCATCCGAGCCAGCGGCAACACCCACGCCGCCACCACCGCCACCGCGCCTGAATCACCAATTCATCCGGATGGATGTGGCGGTGGTGGTGATGGTCGGGATGATGGTTGTGGTGGTGATAACTGTGGTAAAGGTGGTGGTAGTTATTTTCACGATGGTAGTAAAAGTTATGATGGTAGTGGTGGTAGATTTGGTGGTAGTGGTGGTGGTTCTTGACGATGGTGGTAATAGTTCTGGTGGTGGTAATGGTTGTGACAGTGCCAATGGTGTTGGTGGTGGCTTTGATGATGGTGGTTGGAAATTTGGTTGTAATAGAGGAGGCAGTTGTGGTGATAACGGCGGTGTCGGTGGGAGTTGTGGTAATGCCGGTGGTAATTGCAGTGATGATAATGGTTGATGTTGGTCGTTTTCATGGTGATGATCATAGTTGTATTTTGTGGTAGAGCTGACAATTGTGGGGTTAGTGTTGGTGGAAATGTGGTGATAGCAGTGGTAAATGTGGTTGCGAGTGTAGTGGTGGTGGTTTCCAGCCGGGAGTTGTGGCTCACGTTGCCCCAGAGGCGTAGATTTGACAAATCACATATTTGCGGCAAGCTGCGGCCCTTAAATGGCTGCCTCGTGACGTAATTTATTAAGGCCCATCACCGTCTCGTACAGTATTCACCACAGCGCATTGCGGCTCTTGAAATATTAAGGGATCTTTTTTTACCGAATTCCCTAGTCCTTAACGCACCGAGAGGTGGCCAGGAGATTGCAGTACAGAAAATGGATTGCCAGCCAATCCACTGTGCACCTTTTAGGTGTTTGCTACCTCCCGGTTATTTTTTGTATTCTGGGTCCGCAAGCCTCCTCCTCGCACTGGCCTAGGCGCCCAGGTTCAAGCCAAACTGCCTCTTTTGATGAACACAGTTCTGAAACTTACAGAGGCTTTCCTAGCCAAAACATGATATTATTATGAGCACGGTGCCCGTGGTGTGGTGATTGTGACGTGGATAACGCCTGTAATGGTGGTGATGGTGGTGTGTGTGACGATGGCGGTAACAACGATGGGCGCCACGGTGGCGAGATGTTGACTACCTCGCCTGGTATACAGGAGGTCGTGGGTGCAATACCGACACTGATGCCTAAATAGTTGGAGTTTGCGTGTCTCTCTCTCCCCCCGTGGTCGCGTGGTTTTTTCTCCGGGTCCTCTGGTTTTCCTCTCCACACTTAGAATTAACACACGTTCGAAATATTCGGGTGTTATACATTTCCACTTCGTTGCGCTATCATTTGTGACCAGGTCACTTCTATTAAAGAGCTACACACCTGAGTGGACCTTCCCTGGTAAAATAAGAAAAAAATTGTTTCACTTTAAAATAAAAAATACTTTAGCTAAAATGTTGAGTGTGATGATCTAATATGCGGTTGATCTAAGTATAGATATCCCACTAGTTAAGCCCAGCGGGGTTATCTCTGCCGGTGATTGGAGACTGCGCCGGTGATGGCTCCGTGTCACAACGGACAGAGGAGAGCGTTCAGAAGATGCGTCCATATTTTCAGTGCGGGTTATCTATATGTTGATTACTATATATTGGCAAACGTGATTTCCCGCCGATAATGATTGTGTCGTGGAGACTTGCGATGGCAATAGTGATGATGACCATTCCAATTATTTCGGCACCCAGCCACATGCATCTCGCCGTCTTGCAGCTGTCCCATTGTGTACCCTGCATTCCTGTAGACCTATTTTGCAGGTTCTTTCGATAAAGTCACGATAATAAAATAATAAATAATAAAACAATAAAATTCTCACGACGTTTCGACTGGTGTGAAAACCACAGATGATGATTGCTTGTGTTGCAATCGAAACGTCGTGAGAATTTTATTTTTATTTTTATTATTTTATTATTTCCCTTCTACGTGACTTTACCGAAAGAACCAAGAATATGAATCCCTGTAGTCACGAAAGCTTTAAATCGAAATCTATTTTGTAGGGTTATAGGAATATAGGGCACGCTACTATAGGGGCTATGATTATGGAGAGGAGTACATTCTGCTCTAGTCAACGTTAATTATTGCTCAAATGTCGTGTTCATCTCCTATTTACAGCCCTGAGCCAGTGGTCGACATTCCACGTAACTTTGGCCAGGGCAAAACTATTAATAGGGCAAACACTGCTACTGCTGACGCCCCCACAGAGTGGTACTCGTTTTATCGGCCCTGGAGGGAGGGAACAGGACCCTGCGGGGTGGGCTGGTAGGAATAATACTTAGTACCGGTACAGGGATATCGACCAGGTATAGAGGAGTTAAAGAAAAAATTACTGTATTCTAGTGTAACGTTAATTAAAAGTGTTTGTTTTGACAAGAAACGCTGTGAGATTTAAAGACTCGTAGTCTTTCATTTCCAAACGATCACATCTGAGATTAATTGACCTTAGATGGGGAAACTCGAATGCATTTACTAGTATAAAGGTGAAATAAAATAAAGGGAATAAACGGCACCTTGGTGCATTTTATGTCGTCTACATAGAGTTGAATAAACGGGCGTTTGGCATATTCATATAACAGTACTACATTGAGCAGTGTTTGTTTGGCACTTCGAGTTTTTATTCGCGCGCACGACATGGATACCGAAAACAACCACGACTTTGAAGACCCCAATGGTTGTCTGGACGCCCACGTTGAAAAGATGCTTGCTGAAACAGAGACCGCATTTGCTGCTGGAACCCTTTACAAACTCGCAGTGAAAAGCGTCGTTTCCATGGACCCAGAACCAACCGCAGTTGGTGCTGCTATAACGGTAGCATCGCCACCAAACATGCAGCCAGCAGCTAAATAATCAAAGATTGCAGCACAAGTAGAAATACTTGCGTGTGAATACGATGTAGTGAACACGACAGAGATGTAGTGAACACGGCAGAGATGTGGTGAACACGGCAGAGATGTGGTGAACACGGCAGAGATGTGGTGAACACGGCAGAGATGTGGTGAACACGGCAGAGATGTAGTGAACACGGCAGAGATGTAGTGAACACAGCAGATGTAGTGAACACAACAGATGTAGTGGACACGGCAGATATGTAGTGAACACGGCAGAGATGTGAACACGGCAGAGATGTGGTGAACACGACAGAGATGTAGAGATGATAGTGAACACGACAGAGATATAGTGAACACGACAGAGATGTAGAGATGATAGTGAACACGACAGAGATGTAGTGAACACGACAGAGATGTAGAGATGATAGTGAACACGACAGAGATGTAGAGATGATAGTGAACACGGCAGAGATGTAGTGAACACAGCAGATGTAGTGAACACGACAGAGATGTAGTGAACACGGTAGAACTATAAGCGAGTGAATAGCAGCAGCGACGAGGCCTCTCGCTGCCTCTGCTCTGCCGCTGCCGGGCTGCAGATTCAGCCGAGTCAGGCACCACTGCCAATATGCACAACAACAATAAACGTGCTGCGTTTCATCTCTGAGTTAATAAGCCTCCCGCACTAGGCCTCGCGAAGCCTGCCGCACTAGGCCTCGCGCCGTGCTTTTCGTGCACAAATAAGGCGATTTTATTTCGATTTAAAGCTTTCGTGACTGCAGGGATTCATCTTCTTGGTTCTTTCGGTAAAGTCACGTAGAAGGGAAGTAATAAAATAATAAAAATAAAACATAATAAAACAATTCTCACGACGTTTCGGCCACAACGCAAGCAGCCGTCCTCAGGCGAAGAATGAGACATTATCAAGCTAGGAGCTTATATAGGTGTAGCGAGGAGGAGCGCCTTAACAAAAGAATGTGCATATGAAGAGGAATTTTAGCATACCAATGGGCAATGCGTAGGAGGGGGGGCGGAGGGGTTTCAAAGTCCCATTATGCCCATGCATTATGCAGGATCAACAGCACCACGGGGGGGCGCAAGGAACAACGTTAATAAAGGAAAGGAATGTTAATGATATGTAGCTGCATTTACCAAACAACCACGTAGAAAACCAAAGTAAAAACTACATAGAAAACTAAAATATAAACTGATACTTACTATACTCTACAATAAGCTGAGTTACTAACAACAAATAATAAATTACAATTCTACGTCGTAAGAAGTATATAATATACTTCCATCTAAACTTTATTCTCTTAGCATATACAGTACTATATACTGCCATAGATAAACCCAACATTAAATTATATACTGTATTGCTGTAAACAACCCTATACTTTATACATTTTAATATAACACTATGTATTATTCAACTCACCCTAATGTGTATCGAAATGGTTTATTACGTCCTTCCAATGATTGCTAAGCCTGAATCCATCTTCTCGGTTAAAATTGTCTCTGTGTTTGTATATGTGGATCGCCTCATGAACGAATCTCTCATGATAGCCAGATGGCTTGCAGAGAACCTCCGTCTTGGAGAAGTCAATGTCATGTGAGCCCACTGAGTTGTAACAGTGGTCTGCCACGGCTGAGGTGTTTGTCCTACCGTGTTTTAGATCAGCTTTATGTTCACGAATGCGGTCTGAGACGTGTCGTTTGGTTTCCCCAATGTAACTGCTACCACAGAGGCAACTTAGTTTGTAGACGCCAGGGTACTGTATGTCTGGAATCACATCTTTTACAGACGGTACCAGATCACGGATTTTATGTACTGTGTTGAATCGGACCTGGATCTTGTGTTTAATCAGGATTTTGGAGATCTTTTTTGTGACCCCAGCAATGTAGGGTAAGGTGATGGTCTTGAAAGGCTCCTCAACAGGATCCTTCTTAATGGTTGGAGTGATGGCTTTGCGGATTGTGTAGTCGGAATAACCATTAGCCTTAAGAGCTTGGCGTACGTGTTTGAGTTCACTGGAAATGTGTTCATGGTCGGAGATGCATTGGGCTCTATGATATAGAGTCTTGATGAGGGAATTCTTCTGGGATGGATGGTGGTGGGAATCCGGTTTTAGATAAGCATTCGTGTGGGTGGCTTTCCTGTAGACAGAGTGGCTCATTGAACCATCAGGTCTCCTTTTGATTAGGACATCCAAAAAGGGTAGCTTGCCATCATTTTCGACTTCCATGGTGAATCTGATGGCTGGGTGTATGGAATTGATGTGGTCGAGAAATTGGTCTAGAGCAGGCCGGCCATGTGGCCAGATGATTATGGAAGAGGTACGTAGACGACACTTTTGTCATCTGGCCACATGGCCGGCCTGCTCTAGACCAATTTCTCGACCACATCAATTCCATACACCCAGCCATCAGATTCACCATGGAAGTCGAAAATGATGGCAAGCTACCCTTTTTGGATGTCCTAATCAAAAGGAGACCTGATGGTTCAATGAGCCACTCTGTCTACAGGAAAGCCACCCACACGAATGCTTATCTAAAACCGGATTCCCACCACCATCCATCCCAGAAGAATTCCCTCATCAAGACTCTATATCATAGAGCCCAATGCATCTCCGACCATGAACACATTTCCAGTGAACTCAAACACGTACGCCAAGCTCTTGAGGCTAATGGTTACTCCGACTACACAATCCGCAAAGCCATCACTCCAACCATTAAGAAGGATCCTGTTGAGGAGCCTTTCAAGACCATCACCTTACCCTACATTGCTGGGGTCACAAAAAAGATCTCCAAAATCCTGATTAAACACAAGATCCAGGTCCGATTCAACACAGTACATAAAATCCGTGATCTGGTACCGTCTGTAAAAGATGTGATTCCAGACATACAGTACCCTGGCGTCTACAAACTAAGTTGCCTCTGTGGTAGCAGTTACATTGGGGAAACCAAACGACACGTCTCAGACCGCATTCGTGAACATAAAGCTGATCTAAAACACGGTAGGACAAACACCTCAGCCGTGGCAGACCACTGTTACAACTCAGTGGGCTGACATGACATTGACTTCTCCAAGACGGAGGTTCTCTGCAAGCCATCTGGCTATCATGAGAGATTCGTTCATGAGGCGATCCACATATACAAACACAGAGACAATTTTAACCGAGAAGATGGATTCAGGCTTAGCAATCATTGGAAGGACGTAATAAACCATTTCGATACACATTAGGGTGAGTTGAATAATACATAGTGTTATATTAAAATGTATAAAGTATAGGGTTGTTTACAGCAATACAGTATATAATTTAATGTTGGGTTTATCTATGGCAGTATATAGTACTGTATATGCTAAGAGAATAAAGTTTAGATGGAAGTATATTATATACTTCTTACGACGTAGAATTGTAATTTATTATTTGTTGTTAGTAACTCAGCTTATTGTAGAGTATGGTAAGTATCAGTTTATATTTTAGTTTTCTATGTAGTTTTTACTTTGGTTTTCTACGTGGTTGTTTGGTAAATGCAGCTACATATCATTAACATTCCTTTCCTTTATTAACGTCGTTCCTTGCGCCCCCCCGTGGTGCTGTTGATCCTGCATAATGCATGGGCATAATGGGACTTTGAAACCCCTCCGCCCCCCCTCCTACGCATTGCCCATTGGTATGCTAAAATTCCTCTTCATATGCACATTCTTTTGTCAAGGCGCTCCTCCTCGCTACACCTATATAAGCTCCTAGCTTGATAATGTCTCATTCTTCGCCTGAGGACGGCTGCTTGCGTTGTGGCCAAAACGTCGTGAGAATTGTTTTATTATGTTTTATTTTTATTATTTTATTACTTCCCTTCTACGTGACTTTACCGAAAGAACCAAGAAAATAAGGCGATTAAATGTATCTCGTCTCTGTGTTAGCAAATGTTTCTTGTCTCTGTGTTAAAAAAAAACGTGCTGCGTTTCAGTAAAGTAATTTTTAAATAAACGTGCTGCGTTTCAGTAAAGTAATTTTGAAGCGAAGTTTAAAGTTTTGCCGTGATGCGCCGGAAGCGACGGCCATCTTGTTTAATTCACAGATCGCAGGGGGAGCGGGCGGCCATCTTGTCGGACAGGGTCATGCCAATTGTTTGCAGTAGGGGGCGATGTTGATACACGGACGGACGGACGGACAAACGCGGACGGACGGACGGACAAACGCGGACGGACGGACGGACAAACGCGGACGGACGGACGGATGGACGGACACATTAATCTATTGGTAGTCTGGTCCACTTCGTTCCTACCAGTATAATGGTATGAGTCAACCCCTCCCCACCACCCTACCATGACTGAAGTCGCAACCGTTCCGATTAGTTGTTGCTATATCCTAGTGGTAGTGCCTTACGCCGTCAATCCATATTCCAAGCCAGCCAAGCAGCGTCGGGTAAAATACGGCGTGGAGTGTGAAATACAGGCGTGTCTCACATCGGCGGAGTTTGACTTTTATATATATATTGGGGGGTGGGGGAGCTGGGGTTCGCGGGTGGATATAATTCATTAATTTATACAAACATCGCATCTTAATTGTAAACTACTGAAAATGTATTAATGAAGGTGTAAAACACCCCCCCCGTCCCCAAAGTCGATGGTAACTCCGCATCCTGCATCTTGGGTAGAGCAGCAGCAGATGAGGCGACGCTGTGGCTCCTGCTTACAACGCTGCTGCCAAGTGGCATTGCGTCCTATTATTAAACGGACATCAGCGGGGCATTACGTTCCCGCAAGATTAATACTCGGGGCCTCCAGACTGTGGTGTCGTCATTGAGCTGCGGCTTAGTGTTGACGCCAACGCACTCCCGCGCGTGTGCATACTTCTCAAGCCCTTATTACAGACCAATGTACACCCTATTGGTCACCCCGTGCCCCTTATACATCTCAACGTTCATCCTGTAAAGTCCCATCACAAGGGAGAAACAAATAGGCATTACAAAAAAAAAATCGCCCGTAATGAAACGGCCTGTATGCCGAATGGACCTGAGAATTACATTACCCTGTACAGGAATACGGGGTACACCGTGTGGGTTGACAGCTATGAGCGCGTGTCCCGTTGCGGCGACAATTAACATCTCGCTCGGCAAAAACAAAAATCTTCTTGCGACAGATAAAGGCGCAGCCCTGCAATCGCTCGCTCACGGCACTGCCGGCAGAAGACCACCCGCTCGCGGGAGCTCTAAAGACCCCGCCCCCAGGGAAAGTATTTGGTCTACTCTTCCATGCTGACCAGATGTGTTTGAGGTACTATACCATTCGTTTTTTATTTCACCAGGCAAGTCCCACTGAGCTGCGATGTCGCTCTTTTCCAGAAGCGAGCTGGCTGCAAATGAATCGGAAAAAATCCACGCGACTACGGGGCAAACATGCGTCAGAGTCGGAGTGGAACCCACAACCTCCTGTACCCCAGACGAGGTAGTCGACAACTCGCCACTGCGACACCCAAACGGGGGAAGCGGTGGGCGCGACGCTCAGCGTCATAACCCCCGCGACCTCGGTTCGAATCCCAGACACAGCTAACACCAACCCACATTAACCAACGTAGCGAAGTATGGTCAAATAACCCCCCGTGACCAATAAGGCGTGGGGAGGCCTTCATCCAGCAGTGGATTGACCATGGCCAATAGCGGTAGTGATGATGATACGTGTGCACCGAAAGTTTATGAAATATGCAACAATTTTCTGTGTAAATTCGTCCAAATGAGTTTCTGAGCACTGTGTAGCGTGGAGAGCGGTGGCGCTACGAACCCGGCCACCCGAGTTCGATTCCTGCTCACGGTCAACACCAGTGACGATTATCTGAACCAATCTTGGGCCTCCCTTAGGTTGAATCAGCCTCAAATGACTATCTGGTACGATGTGTAAACACTAGAGAGACAAAGGCGGCCGGGCGTGGTGCTGGCGACCCACCCACTTTGTGTGCCATGCCGGCCTTCATCGGTGCTACTCGCTAACAGCACTTTCCCCGATAGTCTGTTAAGGCGATATGGAGGGGGGGGTCTTTGTATTTGTGCCGTATAGCAATACACGGGATCAGACCCAGCGCGTTCAACACTGGGGCACCGTGAGGCTGCCCCCCCATGCCCACTGCCACCCTGCGCGTCGCCTCGCCACGTGACCACCGGTGCCACCCAGTGGCGGGGCGCGTCTGCTGAGGGCAGGGGTCGGCAAACCAGCGGAGTCCGGAATTTGAAAAAAATGCCTCTCATTGTTATTCTTTGGGTCTTTCGGTAACGTCACGTAGAGAGAACAATAAAATAATAAAAAAATAGTAATAAAGTGGTTCAAAATAATACAAATATCACGTTTCGATCGCAACACAAGCTTTATTTTAAATTGTATTTTTTGTATTGTTTAATTGTTCTATCTACGTGACTTTACCGAGAGACCCAAAGAATATGAATTCCTGCAGTCACGAAAGCTTCAAGTCAAGATTTGACTCTCATTGTTATTTGGTTGCCGAACCCTGACCATGGAAGTCCAGTTCACCATAGGAGTCCAGTTCACCATGGGAGTCCAGTTCACCATGGGAGTCCAGTTCACCATGGAAGTCCAGTTTACCATGGAAGTCCAGTTTACCATGGGAGTCCAGTTTACCATGGAAGTCTAGTTTACCATGGGAGTTCAGTTCACCATGGAGTCCAGTTTACCATGGGAGTCCAGTTCACCCTGGGAGTCCAGTTCACCATGGGCAGATGTCGGCAACTTGCGACTGCGGAGGCACGTGCGACTCTTTAAGGACTGCTTCGGGACGTTTTTCATCAAGGACCACCATCGTCTCGTGTTGACCACAGGGCATTGCGGCTCGAGACATTTTGAGTTGGCTTTTTTCACCGAATTTGAAAAAAAATGCTCTTCCTGTTATGTTGGTTGCCGACCGCTGGCTTGGGGAATTGAGGTGGCGCTCCACCTATTCAATTTTATTTGGAATAAGTGCATATTATTGCTATTTAAAAACACACGTATTTTGTAAACATGTATCCAATAAATAGTTGTTTTTGTTTAACTTCTTTAAAAGTTGGAATCCTAAACCAATGCTCTGCCTCTGGGGTGCGACGAGGTTGCGCGCGTGTTCCGCGTAGTTCGACCCGAAGCGTTGATGATGATAGCGGAGTTTATTTGCATGCGGGCAATAAACCTTGCACGCACATTCCTCAGCGCAGGCCGACTTAAAATAGCAGTTGGGCCTCACGCAACGCCACCGCTCAACACCTTCTCAGCCGAAAGTCAAACGTCGCTCAGACGAACGCGCGGCGGTAACATTCCATTCCCACGGTGGTTGGCAGTCTCTCCATTGGACTGCCTACATGCGGACTTCCCACATGGGTGGCGCTATTTGAGGTGGTACCGCGCTCAGGTTGTGAGATACAACAACAAACACACAGGGACCCTTTTAGGCGACCTCCCAAACAGGGTTCATTGTGCCCGGGTTATTTAGAACTCAAAAGGCTCGCATCATCATCATCATCATCACCACCACCACCACCATCTCTATCAACCGCACAAGTAATAATACTTATTTTATTTCATATAGCGGCATTCATGTAATCGCATCCCACAATGCTGCACCTCAATGTTCAGTTCCGTACAAAAAAATACATCAATAGCACCAGCTCCAAACAGTCAATTCCACTTCATGGCTTTACGAACGCGCAAAACTTTCACTTGAATCGAATCAGTGAATCACTCTCTGCTGGTACTGCGACACTGTCTTTCTCCCGAGTGTGGCAGCGTGGAGCGCCTGTTGCTTTGGTGATGCCTGGGCCGGCGTAACTGGTAGGCGACGTTTCAGGCAACGGCCCTGTGGGTGCTATTTCCCTAAATATAATAGTTTTTGGGCAATTTGTGTTGATGAGCAATGTAACGAGGTTTTTGTTCGTGATGGCTCCGGTGGTGTGAATGTGCATACATAATGGGGAGTAGTGGCGTGGTGGTTAGCGCACCGCGCTACGCCCCTTGCGACCCGAAGTTCGTTTCCCACTAACGACCAATAACAGTGGCGGATAATTTGAATCGGTCCTGGGTCTCCCCAAGGTGGATTCAGCCGTAAATGACACCGGTCTTTAAACCTCAACACTGGGAAGACAAAGGTGGCCAAGCGTGGTGAGCACAAGAAGAGCTACGTATAAACGGTGTATATCTGCATGGTATTCCATTTATATTGTTGATATTAATAATAATATACGTGTATTTGTAAGGCAGCTTCCACTAATGTCTCAGGGCGCAAATCAGCAAATGTGAGTTCACCTGAGGTCAATCGGCCAGGTCGTGTGTGGTGGGGTCAAAGTGTGGGTTCTTCAGGACGTCAGATAAATGAAAATTCGCAAAAGATGGAAAATATAGAAACAAGCGAATACATTCAGATGCAGATGTATATATTGGGGGGGGGGGGGGGGTTCAAGCACATTTTTGTATAATTGATTCATAAGCAATTTAAACATCGGGTGGCCGGTCCGACTGTCCAAATAAGGTGGATGCTTTATCATCTCACAATTGTAATTCAGAATCGTCATTTATCATGGAGGAATCCGATGAGCTTATCAATCTGTTTTTCGCCCATGTCCAGAAGGGGCGGGTCAGAACGTTACGACAACAGGACAAAAAGCACGATATGAGTGCAAGGTATAGGAAAGGTAGACAGATCACAAACAATACAAATGAAAGTTAACTTTTATATTACCAGGTCAAGACAACTGAGCTATTAACTTCTTTTGTTTAGAAGCGACCTGGCCACAAATAACAGCTCAACGAAAATGTCTCATCATCACGTGGGCATTTATAGCAACCGAATAATCGAATTGGCCGATTCAAACCACTCACACTGAAGAGTTAAATTCAACGCCATCTAGAGGGGCGCTCTAGAGCGCCCTATAAGTGGCGGTGCGACCACTGGAGTGGCGTGTGGCGTGGGTCTTGTCGTTCCCCCAGTCTTCCTTACAAGGGCAGCTTCCACGAGGCCTCCATCCATCACCCGCGGTTTCAATCTACACCACGCTGACATCAATCGCGCTCGGACAGCAGCTGTCAACTAATGTGGTCATCATCAACATCATCATTCACCAGGGCACGATCACATCACACACTCAGCAACAGCAGCAGACCTAAACGCCATCCTTTGGCGGACATCCGATCGGTAATGCAGCCAGGGCCGCTGGTGGCTCTCGCTGCACATGGCTGCCTCTAATCCCACCGGTGTTGGAGGCAGCAACAATGAGGGGTTGCTGGATTACCGCAGAAATCTTGCAAAACTCCCTCTTTAGCCATGCGCGTTGAGGAGAGAAGCTGAAGCCTGGTTCACCGTGTCCCGTCTGTATGGGATAGAGCGCGCCCCCCTCGCACTCGTGGGTTTTCTTCGGTTTTCTCCTAAATATAAACACATTAATAGGCCGATAACACCTTCACATATAGAGGACCGCAGAGCTTGGGCAATTGCTGGTGCCGGCTCCTCACCGCGTGGCTGCTGCTGCTGGTGCTGCCTTCCCCGCTCCTCCTCTGCGGTTCCCCCTCCTGCCGCCCCCTGAGACGGTCTCCGCAGACGAGAGCGAGCGTTACGAGTTGAATTTGTTACCAATCTTATCCCTGCTTTGCTGTGTATTGATCCTCTTCTCGTACCCAACACCGGGGTTCAGGGCTGCACAATGCCCCTTGCAATCAATCACACGGGCGAGCCCTTGTGTGAATCCACTAATGGACGAGGGCCTCCCACCCTCGCCCTGCAGGCGCTGGGGTGCCACGTGGACGCTTGTCATCGACACCCTCGCCAGTGCCGAACCCAACACAATCGGCATGAAGACTGCGAGTGTGCTGGGCCTTAAACATAAAAACGTACAACAGGCGACGTTTTGGGCATTTAACCCTCTTCAGAGCATATGTACAGGTAGAGTAGGGTCTTCTTCTTCATGGTGATGCAGATGCGGAGGGTAACGACTGCAATTTCACAATTCAGCTGGTCAAGCCAGACAACCGCATCAGGAGCAGTGGAGTGGTGTTTCATCATCGGTGTGATGTCTCCTTCGTGTTTGTGGATCGGGGCATCGCGTCGTTGTACGTTGTGCGGTGTCTGTTCAGGATGACCACAGTCACACCACAACTGGAGAGTTTTTAATTTCCCTTTTGCACAGCGAAAGAAAGTAGTCCGTTGTCAAGCGCTCAGGAACCGCGTTATAACGGGGTACGCGTGTCCCGCGTTATAACGGCGCGCGTTCCGCGTTATAACAGGGGGCACGTTCCGCGTTTGCGAGGAAAAGTATTCTCGAATTGAAGAACCACGTGAGAGCGATCATTAAGTGAGGACTTGCAGTACTGTACACAAAATGCATTGAGCATGCTTCACCGCGCTGGTTAATGCAGGTCGGTGAAGGCGGGGAGCGTAGAAGTGAGAGCATAGGAGCAGTGACGGACTGAGGAAAAAGAAATCTGCGCAGGCATTTGTAAACAGACCGGCCCCACATGCCGTGCAATCTTCATTGGCTCAATTTGGGGCTGAGTCCAAAAACAAATGGGGGGCCAGTGAGGAACAATCTTTTGGGGGCTGCCGAATATGGGGACATTTTGCCAACTGAGATCGTAAATAAGCCATGAAGCATACACGTTAGAGGAAATATATATTCGTACATAATATAGGTTTTTGGGTCAGATCGCGTTATTTATAAATGTGTCGGGTGGTGGAGGGTTATGACACATTTATAAATAACGCAATCTGACCCAAAAACCTATATTATGAATAATATTGGTCGCGAAAGCCTACGTGTTATATATATTCGTACTCTGATCACATTTGTAATTTCCCCACACAGACCGGCCCTCGGAACGGACCGGCCTAGCGGGCATTTTCCCTACGGACTGCTGCCCCTATGGCAAGTCTGGGCCTGCATAGAAGTGCGGTAGAGCAATGCATTTGGCTGCACTGCCCACTGCTGAACACAACGTATCACAACCTGGCAATGGTGGTCACCCATAAATCCGTTGCCCAGACTCAACCTGTATGCCAGCGTTGGCCCGACGTCGCATTTTAACTGGGTTAGGGCTGGAATGAGTCATCTCATTTCTATGTTTTGAGCACCATACGGATGCACCCCACACGTGCACCCCACACGTACACCACACACTTGCACACCACACACTTGCACACCACACACTTGCACACCACACACTTGCACACCACACACTTGCACACCACACACTTGCACACCACACACTTGCACACCACACACTTGCACACCACACACTTGCACACGACACACTTGCACACCACACACTTGCACACCACACACCTGCGCCACACACGTGCACTGTGGCCATGCGAGTGTATGCATAATAACTTCTACTGGGTTTTGTCTTGGAGCAGGAATTATTGGCTTGAGGCACTGCCACCACTAAAGTAACAAAGGTGCGCCTGTCTATTATAATCATATATATTATTATACCCTATATACTATAACCCGCAAACCACGTGAACGGGTTTAGGACAAAACAAAGCAGATCGCTCTCCCGCGTGGTGTAACACGCAGTGCTGACGACGCTGGTTCACAGTAATGTAAACCACTTGTAATGGTTTACTCTTTCTCAGGCCCTCACGCTTGCAACGGTGTTTGCAGCCTTTCAATGAGCACTATAAACAGACCGTGGAAAGATATAAACTCTAAAAACCTGTGAGAACAATACAGCTCACATGAGTAGCGGCCTTGAAGTCAAGGCTACTGTGTGTGAGAGTGTGGCTGTGTGTATGTGGCTGTGTGTGTGTCTGTGTGTGTGTCTGTGTGTGTGGCTGTGTGTGACTGTGTGTGTGGATGTGTGGATGTGAGTGTGTATGGCTGTGTGTGTGTGGCTGTGTGTGTGTCTGTGTGTGTGGCTGTGTGTGTGTGTGTGTAGCTGTGTGTGTGGCTGTGTGTGTGTATGGCTGTGTGTGGCTGTGTGTGAGAATGTGGATGTGTGTGTGTGACTGTGTGTGTGTGTGTGTGGCTGTGTGTGTGTGTAGCTGTGTGTGTGTAGCTGTGTGTGTAGCTGTGTGTGTGTAGCTGTGTGTGTGTGGCTGTGTGTGTGTGTGGCTGTGTGTGGCTGTGTGTGAGAGTGTGGATGTGTGTGTGACTGTGTGTGTGGCTATGTGTGTGTAGCTGTGTGAATGTGGCTGTGTGTGGCTGTGTGTGTGTGGCTGTGTGTGATTGGCTGTGTGTGTGTGGCTGTGTGTGGCTGTGTGGCTGTGTGTGTGTGTGTGGCTGTGTGTGTTTGGCTGTGTGTGTGTGGCTGTGTGTGTGTGGCTGTGTGTTTGGCTGTGTGTGGCTGTCTGTGTGTGTGGCTGTGTGTGTTTGGCTGTGTGTGTGGCTGTGTGTGTGTGTCTGTGTGTGTGTGGCTGTGTATGTGTGTGGCTGTGTGTGTTTGGCTGTGTGTGGCTGTGTGTGTGTGTGTCTGTGTGTGTGGCTGTGTGTGGCTGTGTGTGTGTGTGGCTGTGTGTGTGGCTGTGTCTGTGTGTGGCTGTGTGTGGCTGTGTGTGTGTGGCTGTGTGTGACTGTGTGTGTGTGTGTGGCTGTGTGTCTGTGTGTGTGTCTGTGTGTGTGACTGTGTGTGAGAGAGTATGGGGAGCGGTCGTGTAGTGGTTAGCACGCTGCGCTACGAACCCCGGCGACCCGAGTTGGATTCCCGCTCACGGTCAACATCGGTGACGATTATCTGAACAGGTTCTGGGCCTTCCCTAGGTCGACCCAACCTCAAATGGTGCGTAAACATCGCCACTGCGGAGATGAAGGCGGCTGGGCGTGGTGCTGGCCACCATTGTGTACCGTGCCGACTTTCATCGGTACTAGCTAACGCACATTCCCCAACAGTCTGTTCAGGCTAGACGGGGGATCTTTGTGTGTGTGATCGTGTGTGAGTGTGTGAGGACAGGTCTGTGTGTAACCCTATGTGTGTGCATGAACGTGTGTGAGTGTGCGTGATTGTACGCTTGTGTATGCGTGAGTCTTCTTTTTGTATGCAAGTGTGTGAGCTGAGCCCGTGTGTGCACACGTGTGTTTATCGGCGCGTAGGTGCGCGTGTGATTGTGCTACGTCGTTGTGTGATTGTGAGAGTCTATGTTAGCTTGTGTGTTGTGTACATGCATGTGTTGGGAGCGGTGGTTGCAGTGGTTAGCGTACACTGTGCTATGATGTGGAGGTAAAAACCGAAGGACCCGGAGAAAAATCCACACGACCACGGGGAGAACACGCGAATTCCAAATAACAGGCGTCAGGTTCGGGATCGAACCCACGAGCTCCTGCATACCAGGCGAGGTAGTTAACACCACGCCACCGTGGGGTCGCAGGGCGGCACTGGGTGAAAGTAGAATAAGTAATATTGAATAAAAACTTTTTTTTAAACACGCTTTGATGAAATGTACCGTACGAGTAATGGAAGAACTCCACGACTCCAGGAAGTGGCCGCAAAGCTTGCCATAACGTAAGGGACTGTGGTGATTTACAGCCAACGTCAGTTGAACGTGGTCAATTAGACCCAAGCCGAAACATAACATATAAAAAAGATTGTTTAAAAATAAATATTTTTTTATTTCTAATGATAGAATATAGTATTGTCATCAGAATGACATAAGTATACCAAGTTTGCAGTCGATACCACATTAGGAAGTGGGTTAAAATTGAGTTACAAGATTTGAGGATACGACAGAGTGGGATAATAAAAAGCGTGTAGTAATAATAATAAAACACGATTTCGTTTTGGCCTCACAGAGGAAGAGGCAACTCTTTATTCAGCAATGTGCTTCGTTCGCGTTTATCTTGGCCACCTATCAGAAGTTCGCATTAACCACCGCGTGTCTGTTTGTTTAGGCGGTCCGCCACTGGTGATTTACATCGAACCGCGAGGGAGCTCATGAGCAGCGGAGACTGAATTGCGACCGGTGATTTATTTGAGAAACGAGTTTGTCCCTCCAGCAGCCATCGGCCCAGACAGGGCTCGTTGGCACCCCCCCTCCCCTGGGTGGCAGTGATCTCCTCCAAGCTTTGCATTTTCCAGCCCACGAAAGTGCGGGACTGCAAGGTCACCGTGGAAACTGTGTGTGAGAGAATTGCCGTTACGATGCCATCGTGTGTGTTGAGAGGGAATATTATGCATCTCGAGGGGAGAGGGAGGAACATGAACGTGATATGAAATATTTATGGAATTTGAAAGAGTGCCTATGAAACAGACGATATGTATGCTCAGACTTCTGCCCAAGGTGGATACTGCCCGTGGTGGACACCGCTGGTGGTGGACACCGCCGGTGGTGGACACTGATAGCTTCTTCTACCTCAGGTGGCACCAAGCCCCACCCTTGGTCGCTAATCACAGCCCTTCGTGAGCCGCACGCGGCTCTGAACCGCAGGTTGCGACCACTGCTCATGGTAAACTGGACTTCTATGGTAAATTGGACTTTCATGGTGAACTGGACTCCCATGGTGAATTGGACTCCCATGGTGAACTGGACTTCCATGGTAAACTGGACTTCCATGGTAAACTAGACTCCCATGGTGAACTGGACTCCCATGGTAAATTGGACTCCCATGGTGAACTGGACTTCCATGGTGAACTGGACTTCCATGGTAAACTGGACTTCCATGGTGAACTGGACTTCCATGGTGAACTGTACTTCCATGGTAAACTAGACTCCCAGGGTGAACTGGACTCCCATGGTAAATTGGACTCCCATGGTGAACTGGACTTCCATGGTGAACTGTACTTCCATGGTGAACTGGACTCCAATGGTGAACTGGACTTCCATGGTCAGGGGTCGGCAACCAAAACAACAAGTAGCGCCATTTTGTTCGAATTTCAAAAGCCGCACCGCAACTCCTTAAAGAGCGCCTCCGGAGCCGAACCCCGGGGTGGGTTCTCGAGCAAAGTCTGCCGTGCGAACCGTGGTGCTTCACGGAGCGCGAGAGGCAATTTCTTAGTTTACGCCATGGCGCTGTCGATTGTGGGCAATCGAGATGAATGGGGCGGAACAGGAGAGAGAGAGAGAGGGTGCGGGATAAACTCCCGCGCCAGCGGTCTGACACCAGACTGCCGCTCCTTCCCGGTAGCAGTCGTTTCAGCAGCAGCGACAACAACAACAGCAGCAGCAGCCCTAGAGCTGTTTCATTTCCTTTGAACCTCATCAGCGCAGCTGGGCAACGCCCGGTAAACAATGCAAACTGTTAAACTCAAGATTGTTGTTTTACTTAACCAGGTGAGCCCCACTGAGCTGCTATACAGCTCTTTTTCAGAAGTGAACTGGCCACAAATGATAGCCCAACGAAGTGGCTTATTGTCACGTGATGTTGATTCTGAATGTGGAGGGAAAAACAGCAGGACTCGGAGAAAAATCTCCGCGACCACGGGGAGAAAGAGACGCATACTCCAAACATAGAGCAGCAGGCGTTAGAGTCGGTATAGAGCCCACGAATCTCCTGCATACCAGGCGAGGTAGTTAACATCCTGCCAACCACATCCACCGCCGCGGCTGGCTTGCCTTTGGCGTTGGAGGGCAATGTTTTTTTAACGCAGGGCAGCTGCATCCAAGACAGCTGGCAAGGCTAACGTGGAGTGGAACCTCTCTACCCACGGCCCCAGGTGCCACCACACACGGCTGGCCTGCCCAAGTTACAGCGAACATGTTGAAAACGAAAGCACGTCGCGCATCAGATGCCTCGTGATATCCCAGAATCTAAATCTGTATTTATACTTGAGGAATCCGATGAGCTATGAATCTCTTTGTCACAGATGTCTTGTAAGGGCGGATCTGAGCCGATCCAGCACCCCCCCCACCTCCTCCAACTCTTTCCCCCCACGCGCCGCTTCGGCGAACCTCACTGACCCAGCATGGTGAAGTATGGTCAACCAACTTGCACCTCCGATTGACATGCGTGGCTACATACGGTGCGAAGGGAGTTCAGCATGCATACGAACATAGCCGCAGCATCAGCAGCGATCATCACCACCTCCTGGCAGCGGCCTGATACTCCCCCCCACCCTCCCCCCCAGGTCTCTCTTGCAATGAGACTCCCGTCCTCGTCTCTCTCGTTCTCGGCTGGAGTTCTCAGCTGGTTGCAATAACAACAACAAATCAACTTGAACTTCATCCAGCAGTGGATTGACAGGGAGGCTGTAACTCGTTGAATCCTATGAATGCGAGATGTATTTGTGTTGTGTACTTTAATATACATTTTATTTTCAGTACCCATTGGTGGCTTGAAATCTGCGATGGTGTAGTTATTCACAATACTGGGAGTGCATTGTATGGTGTATCTGGGAAGTCTCAATTATCTGTGTTTGTGTTATTACGTGAATATCTCTCTGCTTCGGGAATACTGGTGGGATATTAAACCATGGCCACTGAGTTGTGGTCAAAATATTTTAAGGCGAGTGAAGTGTTTTTAGCTGTGCGTGCATGCATGCGTGCATGTGTGTGTGTGTGCGTGTGTGTGCCGGATCGAGGGGGGCTAAACGGCCGGCGGCACGGGCTAGAGAAGAAATGGAGTGATGTGGTACAGGAGGACGTGGAGCTGAGTGGGCTTGCCGATGACTGGTACCAGCGGTGTCAAGATCGGCCTCTGTGGAGGAGGCTCGTGAAGGACGCTACTGGGCAGTTGGAGGTAGTCGCCCTCCAGCAACAACGGAAGGCGGAGGAGCGACGCTCACAACAACGAGCGGAGCGCCGGGTGGCTAAAGCACAGCAAGTTGGCACAGTAGGGGGCACAGGTGGTGCATCAGCCAGTCATCTCGGTCATCTCAGTCAGTCGACCCGTGGCACCTGGGTCTGCCCCGTGACCTCCTGCCAGCGGGCGTTCGACACTTCACGTGGCCTCAAGGTGCACATGGCCTGGCACAAGCGTCGTGGTGACGTCACCGCCACTTAGTGGCGAATAGCGGTTGTTGTTGTGTTGTTGTGTGCGTATGTGTGCGTCGTCTGTTCGTCTGCAAGCATGTGTAGTGATGTGCCTGTGTGTGCCTGTGTACTTGTGTTCGTACTTGTGTGTATCTTTGTATATATGTGTGTGTGCGCTAACAGCACTTGTCCCAACAGCCCGTTAAGGCCATACGGGGAATCTTTATCTTTATGTGTGGTGGAGCCGTGGCGCAGCGGTTACCGCGCCGCGCTACGAACCCGGCGACCCGAGATCGATTCTCGCTCACGGCCAACATCAGTGACGGTTATCTGAAACAGGTCTTGGGCCTCCCCGAGGTCGACTCAGCCTCAAATGAGTACCTGTTGTGGTGTGTAAACATCGCTACTGGGGAGACAAAGGCGGCCGGGCGTGGTGCTGGCCACCCACCCGCTCGTGTGCCGTGCCTGCTTTAATGTGTTCACTAAAAGCACTTGCCCCAACAGTTTGTTAAGGCTATACGGGGTATCTTTGTCTTTGTTTGTAATTGTGTGTGCGCGCGAGCGTGTAAGTTTTACCAAATTGGATGGTGAGTTCTGAAAGAACTGCACATTATCCTTTGACATGCGAGAAATTAGTGAGCGGGTGAATTAGTAACTGGGTGAGCAACTGAGTGAGTGAGTGAAAGAGTGAGTGAATGGCTGTATGAGTGAGTGGCTGGGTGAGTAAATAAGTGAACGGGTGAGTGGCTGGGTGAGTGGGTGAGTCTGGGTGAGTGGGTGAGTGGCTGGGTGAGTGAATGAGTGAGCGGTGAGTGAGTTGGCGGTGATAGAATAGCTGGGTGAGTAAATGAGGGAGCGGATGAGTGAATAAGTGAGCGGGTGAGTTGTTGGGTGAGTGAGTGGTTGAGTGAGTGAGTGTTTGGATGAGCGAATTAGTGGGTGGGTGAGTAAATGAGTGAGCAGGTCAGTGAACAAGTGACCTGGTGAGTGGCTGGATGAGTGAGAGAGTGAGCAGGCGAGTTAGTTGGTGGGTGAGTGAGTGGCTGGGTAAGTGAGTGAATGAGTGTGAGTGAGTGAGTGAGTGAGTGAGCGAGTGAGTGAGCGGGTGAGTGAGTGGTTGTGTGGGTGAACGAGCGAGCGAGTAAGTGAATGGCTGGGTGAGTGAACGAGCGAGCGTGCGAGTAAGTGAGTGGCTCGGTGAGTAGAAGGAGCCGGGTAGCGTGGTGCTGCGGGGCATGCCACGTGTCTCGGTGTGCGTCCGCGTGGCGTGACGACGAGGGGCACAACCCAGCGACAGCGCGCACGCCGCTATCACACCGGGTCAGGGTCTGTCCACTCTGACAGGCTCCCTTCCAGGGGAACGTGTAATTTCCACAACTGACTCTGGGGCTCTTGCCAATCTCGTTGAGCGTCCCCCCATCCCCATCCGTGCTGGTAGGAGCAGGGAGACTCTGGCTGGGTTATCATCATCATCGTCATCGGGGTTACTGTTGGGTTAGGCTGTGCTCGCGGTTGGTGGGGTGCTGAATGCGCTGATTGTTGAGCCCCGTTGGGGGTGACGTCGCCAATGTTCCGAGAGGAACTCTTTTATTATTTTTATTCTTCTTCGCCTCTTTGTTGTTTTTGTCGGATCACGGAAAAGTTGCCATCGCCAGGTCACGCTGCGACGTCAGACCAACAAAGGCTATCGCTGACCAGACGTTGTACTGAGGGGGACAGCCCCCCCCCTCCCCATAATGGTCCCCTTTGTTTCAAAATGAACTGGGCAAGAGCCCAGAGGCGCCAATATCACATCGTGACGTCACGTGTTATTTAAACGCTTTATTTATTTATATATATCAGGATTGCTGAACACAGACTCAAAGGGCCAAAAATGCCTTTCGGCCAGCAACAGTCAGTACAATTAAGGGTGTCAGAGATAACCGTTCGAACGCGAGCTACCAAGTCGTCTTTTGTAAGTTTCTTATGTTGAGCAGAGTTGTGAGTAGAGCTCCAGAGAAAACGTCCAAAGTGCAGCAGTGCGAAGGAAGAAGCAGAAAAGAGTGAAATGTGTTGACCAGAAGTGCATTGTTTGAATACGTGGGTAAATGAGTGGGTGGGTGCGTGAGGGAGTGGGTGGGTGGGTAAGTGAGTGGGTGGGTGAGTGAGTGGGTAAGTGGCTGAGTAAGTGAGTGGGTGGGTGAGTGAGTGGGTGGGTGAGTGAGTGAGTGCATGGGTAAGTGGCTGAGTAAGTGAGTGGGTGAGTGAGTGAGTGAGCGTGCTGCACTCCGAACCCGGCTATCCGATTTCGATTCCCGCTCATGGCGGTGTGTAAACATTGCCATTCGGGAGACAAAAGCGGCCAGCGTTGTGTAGGCCTTACCACCCACTCGTGAACCGTGCTGGCCTTCATAGGTGCTCGCTAACAGCACTTGCCCCAACAGATTGTTTAGACTATACGGGTTTTTTCGTGAGTGGGTTCGTGAGTGGATGAGTGAGTAAGTGGGGGAGTGAGTGAGTGATTGTGTGAGTGAGTGAGTGGGAGAATGAGTGAGTGATTGCGTGAGTGAGTGGGGGAGTGAGTGAGTGGGGGAGTGAGTGAGTGGGGGAGTGAGTGAGTGGGGGAGTGAGTGAGTGGGGGAGTGAGTGAGTGGGGGAGTGAGTGAGTGGGGGAGTGAGTGAGTGGGTGGGGTGAAGGAAGCACTTTCAGGAGTGCACCTTTAACTTTACACTCTTGACATAACTATGGTTCCCACAATAGTTTTGTAGAATGTCCTTTCCGCCAATCGCTTAGAACTGTCAGTGAGTGCATCACCCCGCGCTCGTGTTTTGCGTGGAGACGCCTTTGACTTCTGAATCGTAACGGGAGTCAAGTCGTCGGCTTACAAATGTAATTAGATTACTTTCACTCCCCCACTCACTCACGAATATAATAAGATTACAGACGCCTCTGGGCATCGTTGGAAGACCCATTCAGCGACCGGTTTCGTCTGTATAAAAAAAATCTCAAAGCAAAAATGTATCTCAATGGAAACCCACGATATAAAAGTGGCCTTCAAACGAGCGAAAGAGAATGATTAGTATTATTATTTGAAATATATATTTTTTGTCAAACTATCTGGGATCTAGGCTACCCGGCGCTGTGGCCAGATTCGTGGCAACAGCTGAGAAACAAAAGACAAAACGAGACCGCGTCGAGCGTTTCGCTGGCAAACCTTCGAGCCCCGGGAGAAGGAACGCAGTGTTCTGATTATTTCAAAGTGCCAAACGCCGGTCCACCCCACTGCCACTCACCATACAGCACAACACACGTTGTTCCACTGCCACTCAGCGCGACAATAACTAGACCACCCACAGGTGACGGAAACAAAAGCGCGGTTTGTAATTAACGGGTGTGTGTGCGCGCGTGTGTGCGCGCGTGCGTGCGCGTGTTGGCACGGCGGAGTTACGGGGAGGTTGGTGAGCGCCGAGCTGCCGAACCCGGTGACCCCAGTTAAATTCCTCCCAAACTCACGGACGACATCGCTGGCGAATGTCCGAACCGGTTCTGAGCTCCCCTCTCCCATTCAGCTCGACCCAACAGTTAATGAGCACCTTGGGGAAACAAAGGCGGGCGCGCATGGGGTTCCGGCCACGCCACCCTCTCGTGCACCATTCCGGCCTTAATAGGTGCTCGCTAACAGCGCTTGTATCAACAGCCTACTAGGCTAAGCGGTGGATCAGTGTTTGCGTGTGTCTGTGTGTGTTGACTCAGTGGGGAGCGGTGGAGTAGCGACCCGAGTTCAATTCCCGCTCACGGTCAACATGGATTACTACATTTCAACCGGCCCTGGGCCTCCCCTAGGTCGACTCAGCCTCAAATAAGTACCTGGTGCTGTGTGTAAACATCACCACTGGAAATACAAAAACGTCCGGGCTTGGTGCTGGCCACCCACCCACTCGTGTGCCGTGCAGGCCTTCATAGCTCCTACTCGCTAACTGCAGTTGCCACAACAGCCTGTGAAGGCTAAACGGGGGTGGTGGGGTCTTTGTCTGTTTTGTGTTGGCACGGCGGAGATCGTGGGTTGGACATCTGCCAGGCGCCCTGATCAGTGAACTCACAACACCGAGGTCTGTCCCGTCACCACGTTGCGAGCAGGCCTGCGCCAACTTGCATGCATGCACACGGCACAACCCTTGTGCCAACCCACTGCGGGATGGGGGCCTACCCACGAAGATGTTTTACATCTAAATAATGATCTGAAAATCCCAACAAGTTTGAAAAAGATTAGAAATTTCCCCTAAAAGTCCTAAAAATACGAAACGCAAATATTTTGAATCGGAAACCCACCCCTATTCTATGTTGAACTTATGTTGAACTTATTTTGCATCGTATGTAGCCGACCAGCGGACACCACCAGCCACTGGACGGTGCTCGCTAACAGAATTTGCCCCTACAGTCTACAAAGCTAGAGACAGGGGGGGGTCATAGTACATGGCCTGGAAAATGCCAAAACAACTGAAATATACAGGTTCGCCGTACAGCTCGGCGATTTGCGTCTATCTATCTAGTTTGTTGTCCTTCCCCCGCAGCTCCGATTAGTACGGTTGGCTAAGTACGGTGCGCAATAAGTTCAACATACAATATACATACAGGCCCGTTTGAGCCGCGCCAAAGGTTTGAGAGTGGAAGAGAGTTGATAAAAAAAAATAACAACGTGATCAGCGCATGAAGCAGATGGCTGGAAAATGTCTGCATTCATGTCCTCAACAACTCTATGCGTCCCCTACGACGGGCGTCACGTTGTCACGAGATGGAAACATTTCAATTCGGATAGCTTGAGTCAGGCCATTTCGTGGGTGTCGGGATGGAGGAGAAGCGGACTGCGCGGGTCGGGTGTGAAAACCGCATCGAGAGCTGGAACTGGCCAGCGGATGTCCCCTAGAACCAGGCAGAGGTGGACGAAGTTTCGAAGAAGAAGACGAAGAAGATTTGTTTTGCTTGTTTTTTGTCTTTGACTAAAATAGATCGAGAGCCGCATCACTGGCGGAGCGACTTGCAACACAAACACAAACACGGCCGGTATACAGCATAAGATGACAACACCAACGCACATTCTGAATTGAACAACAAAATAGGCGATATATTTTTTTATTTAAAGCTTTCGTGACTGCAAGGATTCATATTCTTGGTTCTTTCGGTAAAGTCACGTAGAAGGGAAACAATAAAATAAAAAATATATAAAACAATAAAATTATCACGACGTTTCGACTGCAACACAAGCAATCATCATCAGGTGTGAAATCCACAGCAAATTTTCTTGCTACAAATTTTCTTGCTGTGGACTTCACACCTGATGATAATTGCTTGTGTTGCAGTCGAAACGTCCTTGGAATTTTATTGTTTTATATTTGTATTATTTTATTGTTTCCCTTCTACGTGACTTTACCGAAAGAACCAAAAATAGATGATGTAATAAACTGCGCCCATTTACTATTATTTCCTCCGCTGTTAGTTATTCTTTAACAACACAGTTTGGCTGTTGTACATTTGGTTGTCACGAAGACATTCCATAGTGACATTCATGCAATTTTCTTGACGTTAAGTTACGTTTAAGGGTTTATTTTTGTAAACACGGCTGCCCGCAAGGGGCGGCCAAAGAGCCGCAAGGGGGAAGCCAAAGAGCCGTCGCATGCGGCTCCAGAGCCGTCAAGCGTGGAGGCGGCGTCGTGTCTGCGATTGGGCCCAGTAGATGACACCCCGTGACCACTTTGTGGGGCGCCACGGTGACGAGATGTTAACTACCTTTCCTGGTACACAGGAGGTCGTGGGTTTGATCACGAACCTGACGCCTGCTGTATATTTGGAGCGTACATGTCTCTCTCTCTCTCGCTCTCCCCGTGGTCGTGTGGATTTTTCTCCGGGTCCACTGTTTTTTTTCCCTCCACATTTAGAATCAACATGAGTTTAGATATTTGGCTGCAAAAAAATTCCACATTATACGCCCACTTCGTTTTGAGTTATAATTTGTGGTAATATCACTTCTACAAAAGAGCTATGAAGCAGCTCAGTGGGCCTTACCTGGTAAAATAAAAATAGTAAAATAGCAATATCATGAGAATAGGTTTTCCCCTTTTTTCTGGCAACAAAACAGATGCTAAGATGTTAAAACACCAAACTGAAACCTTTTACATGATTCCTTGTAAAAGGTTTCAGTTTGGTGTTTTAACATCTTAACATCTGTTTTGTTGCCAGAAAAAAGGGGAAAACCTATTCTTATATTTTGGTACTGGCAAAGGAGGTCCCATGATGTAGCAATATCATCTCACTAGCTTTTTTTATTCCACATAAAGCTACGTGCTGTGAAGAAAGGCCAACGTTGCCGATTACATACTTTTAATTTTTTAGGCCACACAGTTCTTATTTGTGTTGAGTTGTTGTTATTGATTGTGCACTACTGCGAACGCAGCGGCAGCAGCAGCGTCACCGGATGCTTTACCGTATCCATCCATACACAGTAGCGGCGGCGCACGGATATAAATATACGCAGCCTCCAAAGAAAGTGCTCATCGCATGCAAATTGAACCCAAAAAATATCAATTCGCAGAGCTGAATTTACATACTTTCCAAGCTGCATTGGCTTCCGGCTGCCGAACGATGACAATACAAAGTCGCGCTCATTACACACGACACCTCGCTGATCTCGTCAAGGAGCATAAAGCATCATCATCATCACGCGAACTCTGCTCATGCTCGCAGCAGCAGCAGCAGCGCATCGCGCGCTTTCAGACGCGCTTTTGCGGCCGTCTGGAACGCTCTTCTTTCCGATATTAGGGAGGCACTGGATCTACGCACTTTTAAATCTGGACGAAAAACGAATTTCTTTATAGCTGATTTTTTATGTTTTGGTTTTCTGCCCTTCCCTCGTCACCGCCGAATAGCACTGTTGGCTATGTACTATGTGAAAGAGGTTCAACGTACTGTACATACTTTAAAAAATGACATCTATTTGTCAGCCGTCTGCTGGATAAGGGCATCCCTGCGCTGTGTCCCATCATGAAGGTTATTTGACCATACTTCACCCCGCTTGTGATTGAGGGCTGCTGAAGGAGGGGAACCTGCGATCAGTTTAAATATAATTCCTCACTGACCGCAGTGCGCTAATCATTGTCCCACAACTCCCCGAAGACTCCTGCGTACATATAGAGATAAAGATCCCCCGTATAGCCTTAACAGACTGTTGGGACAAATTTTGTTAAGGCCAGAATGGCATGTTAGGGGGTGGGTGGTTAGATCTACGCCCGACCGCCTTTGTCTCCCCAGTGGTAATGATTACACACCGCACTAGGTACTCATTTGAGGATGAGTCGACCTAAGGGAGGCCCAGGACAGGTTCGGATAATCGTCACCGGTGTTGGCCGTGAGCGGGAATCGAAGTCGGGTCGCCGGGTTCGTAGCGCAGCGTAGCGCAGCATAGCGCAGCGTAGCGCTAACCGCCGCATTACCGCTTCCCACATAAATACACAATCGTACATACTCGAGCGCACGCGTAACTTTACACGTTGGGTCAGGGCATAGCATAGGCCCAGTGGTGTTCAGGCGGTGCAACTGCACTGGAGCAAACGTCTCCTGCCCAGGCTCCCAGGACTATGAAAAGGGAATTGAGTGGTGGGTGCCACAACAGGAGCCATGCCTGCCCATAGGTCGGGATTACGTTGGCTATACTGATACCATGGGTTTCACGCAGCATGATGCCGGGATTTATTTTATTTTTAGCAGTCGTTGCTGATTGTTCTGAACCCATCGAATCCACTTACAGAACCCGGCTTAAATCACAGGCAGGTAGCCGGAACTGAATTTGAACCCAGGCTGTCAACGGTGCTGGCTCAGTGGCTTCTGGCAATGATGAGTACCGTGCCGAGCTACGCGGGCCACCTCTGGTACACACACACACATATATATATATTTTAGTAGGGCAGGCTTCTGTTGCAGTGTAACACAAGTAGTGCCAAGGTCACGCGTGGCTTTACAGCGTGTTGGGACATGCCGTGCAGCAGCGATCAGGTGACGTTGAATGTATCGAAACAGACACTGCGGACACTGCCGGCGACCAGCACCTCACTCAACGCCACTCGCGACCACGGAGGTCGCCGGCTCGACTCGATCTCCCGGGGCCTGCAGCTATGCGGCGCGACGTTGATTTCCTGGGTCAGGGCAACGTGCGAAAAGGGAGGGCGAAATGTTTGTCGCTCAGAACCCTCCGCCACCCGACACAGCCAGACCGACTAAACTGTGACGTGGTGTGCAAGGCGTCTATCGACGGCAGCTCGAGAATCTTAAGGGTGAAGAGGCGGCACATGGGAGTGTGATCCAGGCAGTCATAATAGCCGTGTCTACGGGACAAGAGGCGGCAAGTGTGAGTGTGATCCAGGCAGTTATAATAGCCGTGTCTACGGGTCAAGAGTCGGCAAGTGGGAGTGTGATCCAGGCAGTTATAATAGCCGTGTCTACGGGACAAGAGGCGGCAAGTGGGAGTGTGATCCAGGCAGTTATAATAGCTGTGTCTACGGGACAAGAGGTGGCAAGTGGGAGTGTGATCCAGGCAGTTATAATCGCCATGTCTACGGGACAAGAGGTGGCAAGTGGGAGTGTGATCCAGGCAGTTATAATAGCCGTGTCTACGGGACAAGAGTCGGCAAGTGGGAGTGTGATCCAGGCAGTTATAATAGCCGTGTCTACGGGACAAGAGTCGGCAAGTGGGAGTGTGATCCAGGCAGTTATAATAGCCGTGTCTACGAGACAAGAGTCGGCAAGTGGGAGTGTGATCCAGGCAGTTATAATAGCCGTGTCTACGAGACAAGAGGCGGCAAGTGGGAGTGTGATCCAGGCAGTTATAATAGCTGTGTCTACGGGACAAGAGGTGGCAAGTGGGAGTGTGATCCAGGCAGTTATAATCGCCGTGTCTACGGGACAAGAGGTGGCAAGTGGTAGTGTGATCCAGGCAGTTATAATAGCCGTGTCTACGGGACAAGAGGTGGCAAGTGGGAGTGTGATCCAGGCAGTTATAATCGCCATGTCTACGGGACAAGAGGCGGCAAGTGGGAGTGTGATCCAGGCAGTTATAATCGCTATGTCTACGGGACAAGAGGTGGCAAGTGGGAGTGTGATCCAGGCAGTTATAATAGCCGTGTCTACGGGACAAGAGGCGGCAAGTGGGAGTGTGATCCAGGCAGTTATAATAGCCGTGTCTAAGGGACAAGAGGCGGCAAGTGGGAGTGTGATCCAGGCAGTTATAATAGCCGTGTCTACGGGACAAGAGGTGGCAAGTGGGAGTGTGATCCAGGCAGTTATAATCGCCGTGTCTACGGGACAAGAGGTGGCAAGTGGGAGTGTGATCCAGGCAGTTATAATAGCCGTGTCTACGGGACAAGAGGTGGCAAGTGGGAGTGTGATCCAGGCAGTTATAATCGCCGTGTCTACGGGACAAGAGGCGGCAAGTGGGAGTGTGATCCAGGCAGTTATAATAGCCGTGTCTAAGGGACAAGAGGCGGCAAGTGGGAGTGTGATCCAGGCAGTTATAATAGCCGTGTCTAAGGGACAAGAGGCGGCACGTGGGAGTGTGATCCAGGCAGTCATAATCGCCATGTCTACGGCTCGATTCACGGCCTTTTATCCCCGAAACTCCCTTGTCGTATTCACGCGCACGCAGAGGTCACTGGGATGACAGCGCAGTGGATGATGAGCCAGAGCACCCCCTCCCTCTCCCCCATACTCTTTGATTCCCGCGAAGCCATTCATGAAGTGCAAAGAAAAATATCCCTCATGTAGCCATTTAGGGGCATGTGCTGTGAGTGAGCACCTATTGGCCAGGCCAACAGTCACGCTCTGTCGCCTTTGTCTCCCAGTGTTCATTATATTTAATGCACCACATCGATGTGTTCACTTACGGCGAAGGTCCCAGGACTCGTTCAGATATTTGCCACTGATGTCAATCGTGGCTCGGAATGGGAACTCAGGTTTCTGGATTCGTAGCAGAGTGCGTTAACCACAACATTTTCACTCCACACAACGACAAAGATCCCCCGTCTAGCCTTCACAGACTGCTGGGGCAAGTGACGTAGGACTAGTAACACATGAAGGCCGGCACGGCACACTAGGGGGTGAGTGGCCAACACCACGCACGCTCTGATGGTTTACACACCGCACCAGGTTCTTATTTAAATGCGAATTCAACCTAGGGGCGGCCCAGGACCGGTTCATATAACTGTCACTGGCGTTGGTGGTGAGCGGGAATTGAACTCGGGTGGCCGAGTTCGTAGCGCTGTGTTCTAACCGCTACACTCCCGCTACACTGCCAATCCACACACATACACGAGTACATGCGTACTCTATGACAGATCGTGTCTGCGCGTGATTTTTCACTCACAGAAATCAATGCACTCTATCACTCTGACCGCTGTCATTATTCGAGGTGTAATATTATCGATGCTGTGTTATTTCATGAAAATTGATTTTACGTCAGCGCGCACAATGTTCTTACCGATTCTGAAATATCAGGACACCCGGATTAGAGAATGGGCCGCTTACTCACCGCAGACGAGACGTCAAAAGTAAAGGCTGCTCGGGAAAATTACGTTTCGCGAGCATCTATTGAGGCCGGGAAACGAGTGGTTTAGCCAGCACCATTGATTTTGATTTGAATTTGTTTTCAGTTGCTCACCGCAGGGCCCCCGAAGGCCCCGACGTGCCGAGCGATCAGCTTGAGTCGAATGTTCTAGAGAGGTGGGCAAGAGAGACGATGTTTACACACTGCAACCAGCTAATCATTTGAAGGTTGAGTCGACGACCTACGGGACGGGTCAGTTCAGTACCACTCCCCTCTCACGTTAAGCCGTGGCCAGGAATCGGATCGAGGTCACCGGGTTCGTAGCGCAGTGGTCTAAACACTGCGCCACCACTCCACATTACAGACAAAACAAGGACAAGGAAACCTCCCCCCTCCAATATAGCCTGGAACAGACTGTTGGGGCAAAGTGCTGTTAGTGAGCACCTATTAAGGCAAGAACGGCACACGAGGGGGAGTGTGACCAGCACCACACCGGGCCGTCTTTGTTTGCACACAGCACCAGGCACTCGTTTTTAGACTGAGGCGACTTACGGGAGGCCCTAAGTCGACTCAGCCTCAGAATGGTTCAGATAATCGTAACTGGTGTTGGCCGTGAGCAGGCATCGAACTCGGGTAGCCAGGGTGAGTAGCGCAGCGCGCTAACCTCGACTCTCCCGCTCCCCACATTACAGATTTTTTTTTATTACCCCCGTCTCGCCTTAACGGACTGTTGGGGCGAGTGTTGTTAACAAGGACCATTAAAGGCCAGGATGGCGCACGAGGTGGTGGGTGGCCAACACCACGCCCGGCCGCCTTTGTCTCCCCAGTGGGGATGTTTTTACCACATCGCACCAGGTACTCATTAGAGGCTGGGTCGACATAGGGGAGGCCCAGGATTGGTTCAAATAATCGTCACTGGTGTTATCCGTCAGCAGGAACCGAACCCGGGTCACCAAGTTCGTAGTGCAGAGCACTAACCCAAGCACTACATACCACTCATACACGCGTACTGTGTGTATAGATCGTAATTCAATTAGAGCGCTGAAGTCAAACCATAAGTGGCTTAAAGCCTTCCTATGCTGTGTCGTAATGGAGGTTACTTTCACCATACTTGACCTTGCTGGTTAGTGTGAGTAAGTGAAAGGGGTGGGGTTCAGGACCGGTTACAGGTGCTCTTCCAGCCGTCACCGGGAATTGAACTCAGGCGACAGGGTCCATGGCGCAGTCGGTGTAGTTTTATTTTGGAAGTGCCTCCCATTGAAGTGACTCATATTGAAAGGACTCCTATTGAAGGGACTCCAGCTCACCCCCCCCCCCCTCCATTAATCACATGCCTATTTGTATCACTAGTTATATACTGAATTATACTGGTAGGAACCCACTGGTTCCACCAGCCCACAGGGGATTATTGTGTCCGTCCGTCGTGCAGGGAGGGGCTGGATGGGGAAGGAGGGGCTGGGTGGGGAGGGGAGGGGCTGGGTGGGGAGGGTGGGGCTGGGTGGGGAGGAGAGGGTGGGGAGGGTGGGGAGGGGCTGGGTGGGGAGGGTGGTGCTGGGTGGGGGGTGGGAGGGCTGGGGCTAGGTGGGGAGGGGCTGGTCACCCCGTGGTGCCCTTATTAAACTCAACGTTTAACCTACTCACGCCGGCTTGTGCCCGCCCTCACAGTCGGGCATATTTGCGGAATAAACCACGCCGCCGTTGACCCTGGCCATTGACCGAGCAACCCAACGTTCCTACCAGCTCCCTCCGCAGGAATATGTTATATTTGGATGCTACCCTGGTGCCTGGTATAATCATAATGACACTACTTTCATGGCGCTTAACTGGATCTGAAAATACAATGCACTGGACTTGCAACCCACCGGGCATCAGCCAGCCAGTTCGATCCCATCTCGCAGCGGGGAGCAGTTGAAGCAGTGCTTGCACGATTCTTAAATCCCTCCGCCTGTTTCCACGCAGCATGAACAAATGGGTTTACACGGGTGAGCTGATTGGCTGGTCGCGCGTGGCGAGGTTAAAGGTTGTTCTCCCCCGTGGTCGCGTGGATTTTTATTATTACACGCTTTTATTTAACTCACTCGGTCCGTTGTTGTCGTATCCTGAAATCTTGTAACTCAATTTCAACCCACTTCTCAATGTCGTATCGACTGCAAACTTGGTATACTTATATCATACTGACGACAATACTATATTCTATTGATAAAAAAAAATTAAACATCTTTTGTATATCTTATGTTTCGGCTTGGCTCTAATTGTCCACGCTCAACTGACGTTGGCTGTAATTGACCACGACCCCTTACGTTGTGGCAAGCCTCGGGGCCACTTCCTGGAGTCGTGGAGTTCTGCCATTACTCGTACGGTACATTTCATTAAAGCGTGTTTTAAAAAAAGTATTTTTATATTACTTATTTTCTCCAGGTACGCATTCCGGTTCCCCCCCCCCCTCCACATTAAGAATCAACGTCACGCGTTTAGAGTGTTTGGCTGCTGCTATAAATATACACGCGATGATGATGGTCAGCCACTTCGTTGAGATATCATTTGTGAATACCAGGTCGCTTGTGAAAAATATCCACATAGCAGCTCAGTGGGCCTTACTTGGTAAAAAAAAAAAGTGTGGATTCTCCCATCTCTTCAAAGACGTCTGGCCAGCGTGCAATAATAGACCAGTGTCACCCTCTAGAGGGGTGTCTCTCCAGTACTCCCTGTAGTGGAGGCCTTTCGGCCAGCAGTGCCGTGAGCGGAGCAATTACATAGCTCCACCCTTATAGTTTACAGTGTTTACAGTACTAAGATATATACACACTTGTGTAGAATATGACTTGTGGACACCCCGGGTGTTGTAGAATCACGCGGAGACCAGATTCTTATTCAGGGCTGCTCGCCGTTTATTCACTCCTCTTCCTCCACTCCACTCGCACTCCTTCTCTCTCTTTTTTTGTTACGATCAGTGGAAACAAGAAGATGCTCGGTGTAGTCGGCACTTTGCTTCGTTCATCATTTCGTAATTTTTTTTTTTACATTTTTAAACTTTGCTTTATGTAAACCCCCACCTCTCGCTCACTCTCTCGCTCACTCTCTCTCTCTCGCTCTCTCTCGTTCTGCACGCAGCCCTTCTCGCAGTCCGACGGCCACCGACGGGTAGCTCATATCAGCATGCAGAGCTCCCCGTCTCTCTCTCCACACTGACACCCGTGGCGGGCACTCGCTCGCCCCCGTCCCTTCCTCCTTCCTTACTCCCAGTCTCTCCCGAGGCTACCCCTCACGTTTCCCCCGCTCCCCCGGGACGTCTTCACTCCAACTCCCCTCCCTCTCTCTCCACTCCTCTCCCGTCCCCCTTTTTATCCCCCTTCCCCGGGGCTCCTCCCTTTCCGCCCCTCTTCCCGTGCTTGCCCCTTGTTGGGTCCTCAGGGTACGCCTCCTCGACACTTGTATTCATAATCTCCGTGTTTTTGGGGTGAGATCGCGTAAATAGAAATGTGTCGTTAAACCCACCACCACTCGACACAACCAATTAGTAAGGTTTTTGTCACAAATAAAAAAAAACATGCAAAATAGTTACTAGTTCAACACATCGGTGTTTTGTGGTTTATGTGGCAAAGCCTACTAATTGGTTGTGTCGAGTGGTGGCGGGTTTAACTACAGATTAATATTTTTGGCGATCTAAGCAAAAAAAACGAAATTATGAATAATATCGGTCGCGAAAGCCTACGTGTAAACTAAACAATTATATTGTTAGCCTAATACGTATACTATTATCCTGCAATCTGCACCGTGACATCATACATCTGTTACATATATATAAAACATTGCAGAGATTACCCTCACTTTCATCTTAATTCAGAAATTGCATTAAACACATTTTCAAATATTGCTTATACATGATTAGCCCAGCGATCCCAGCACAAATCTGCGTAATTGCCCTGTTCTGTGGATGTAATGTCATCCCATCCTAATGCAGTGCGCGCAGGGAGAGATGTTAATTACACTGCCAAGGCATTTAAACAAAACCAATCAAATCATTTCTCAACGGCCTTGGTATTATAAACTAAATGCCATAGAAGACAATTAATGAACACGGCTAATGCAATACAACAAAGACTAAGATCACCCGTTTGGGTGTATAGGTTACCAGGGCCAAGTGCTATTATTGAGCACCGACTACTATTACTACTATTTTTAAATCCTTTATATTAAGTTCACTTGCTTGCGTGCTTGCGTGCTTGCTTGCTTGCTTACGACCGTGCAAATCTTTCGGTCGTTTTTTAACCCACTTCCCGTGATCCAATCGAGCTGACATTTTGCACACAGACTCGTTGTGCGTGACAATTAATTTTCGTGAAAAAATGTTTCAAAAATTTTACACTGTTTAGGGAATTTGTTTTAAATATTGAATTACCAATTGCTTAATGGTGGCAGACAATCATCTGACCCATAGGTGGCAGCCATCTCAAGCCAGAGAACGAGAGGACTCTAGCCGCCACGCATATGAAGGATTTTAAAGTGAAAAACTTTGTTTAACGGGTTAATTTTTTTAAATCCGTTATATTAAGTTCACTTGCTTGCTTGCTTGCGCGCTTACGACCGTGCAAATATTTCGGTCGTTTTTTTACCCACTTCCCGTGATCCAATCGAGCTGACATTTTCCACACAGATTCGTTGTGCGTGACAATTAATTTTCGTGAAATTTTTTTTCCAAAATTTTACACTTTTTAGGGAAAAAAAATTATATGTAATTACCAATTGCTTAATGGTGGCAAACAATCATCTGACCCATAGGTGGCAGCCATCTCAAGCCAGAGGACGAGAGGACTCTAGCCGCCACGCATATAAAGGATTTATAGTGAAAAACTTTGTTTTTACGGGTTAATTTTTATTTACTCCGGTAAGGCCCACTGAGCTATACAGCTCTTTCTCAGAAGTGACTTGGCCACAAATGATAGCTCAACGAAGTGGCTTATCACGTGGAAATGTATAACAGCCAAATACACTAAACGCATGTTGATTCTAAATGGGAAGGGACAAACCAGAGGACCCAGAGAAAAATCATCGCGACCACGGGGAGAAAGAGAATATGCAAACTCCAAATATACAGGAGGCGTCAGGGTCGGGATCGAACCCGCGACGTCCGGTATACCAGGCGAGGTAGTTAACATCTTCGAGCCATCATGGCTCGCACGTCGGTGTGCCCAGGGAGGTGCCCAGCGCAGTGCCCAGCAGGCGTTGTCTCCTCAGTGCCATTCACTCACTGCATCAGGCACACATTTGAGGCTGAGTTGACCCAGGGTTTACCCACGATAGGCTCAGATATTGTCACAAAAATAAAAAATAAAGAACGGGCACAGCCCTGTGATTGGGCCTGTTCACACCATTGCTAGCAGAGGAGCCTGCATTAAAGGAATCTCTAGAGAGCCCATCTAGAGGGCAATTGGCCAGATTTCTTGGAAAGAGGTGGGAATACTCCCACTTTACCCCCATCATACATAACCTGCCAATCGATTAAGTCTGGTGAACATATTTATACTGTGGAGTGGGCAATTAAATGGCCTTCAGAGGTCCTATATGATTCGGAAAACGCCGTGTCCCAAGGGGTAGAGACACTGAGCCCGCATCCTCTGAGATCCTGGGTTCAAGTTCAGGTTTCAGCTGCCTCTGTTCGTACTGGGTCGACAAACGGTGGCGGTTATATGCATTTTGTATGTGCCGTGAGGGAAAAAAGTATTTGATCCCCTGAAGATTTTGTACGTTTGCCCACTGACAAAGAAATGATCAGTCTATAATTGTAATAATAGGTTTATTTGAACAGTGAGAGACAGAATAACAACAGCAAAATCCAGAAAAACGCATGTCAAAAATGGGAAATACAAATTTGACCCCTCTGAAAAACATGAATCAGTACTTGGTGGCAAAACCCTTGTTGGCAATCACAGAGGTCAGACGTTTCTTGTAGTTGGCCACCAGGTATGCACACATCTCAGGAGGGATTTTGTCCCACTCCTTTTTGCAGATCTTCTCCAAGTCATTAAGGTTTCGAGGCTGACGTATGGCAACTCGAACCTTCAGCTCCCTCCACATTTTCTATGGGATTAAGGTCTGGAGACTGGCTAGGCTACTCCAGGACCTTAATGTGCTTCTTCTTGAGCCACTCCTTTGTTGCCTTGGCCGTGTGTTTTGGGTCACTGTCATGCTGGAATACCCATCCACGACCTATTTTCAATGCCCTGGCTGAGGGAAGGAGGTTCTCACCCAAGATTTGACAGTACATGGCCCCGTCCATCGTCCATTTGATGCGGTGAAGTTGTCCTGTCCCCTTAGCAGAAAAACACCCCCAAAGCATAATGTTTCCACCTCCATGTTTGACGGTGGGGATGGTGTTCTTGGGGTCATAGGCAGCATTCCTCCTCCTCCAAACACGGCGAGTTGAGTTGATGCCAAAGAGCTCCATTTTGGTCTCATCTGACCACAACACTTTCACCCAGTTGTCCTCTGAATCATTCAGATGTTCATTGGCAAACTTCAGACGGGCATGTATATGTGCTTTCTTGAGGAGGGGGACCTTGCGGGCACTGCAGGATTTCAGTCCTTCACGGCGTAGTGTGTTACCAACTGTTTTCTTGGTGACTATGGTCCCAGCTGCCTTGAGATCATTGATAAGATCCTCCCGTGTAGTTCTGGGCTGATTCCTCACCGTTCTCATGATCATTGCAACTCCACGAGGTGAGATCTTGCATGGAGCCCCAGGCCGAGGGAGATTGACAGTTCTTTTGTGTTTCTTCCATTTGCGAATAATTGCACCAACTGTTGTCACCTTCTCACCAAGCTGCTTGGCGATGGTTTTGTAGCCCATTTCAGCCTTGTGTAGGTCTACAATTTTGTCCCTGACATCCTTGGAGAGCTCTTTGGTCTTGGCCATGGTGGAGAGTTTGGAATCTGATTGATTGATTGCTTCTGTGAACAGGTGTCTTTTATACAGGTAACAAGCTGAGATTAGGAGCACTCCCTTTAAGAGTGTGCTCCTAATCTCAGCTCGTTACCTGTATAGAAGACACCTGGGAGCCAGAAATCTTTCTGATTGAGAGGGGGTCAAATATGTATTTCCCTCATTAAAATGCAAATCAATTTATAACATTTTAGACGTGCGTTTTTCTGGATGTTTTTGTTGTTATTCTGTCTCTCTTGTAATGTTTGTTGTTGTAACGTCCTTACCCGCCTCTACTGGACATCTGTGAAAAAATATATTTACAGCTCATCGGATTTCTCCAGTATAAATATTCTGATTGTGTGGGGTGGATAGGTTGATGGGGATGAGTGACGTCAGCACGCACGAACCTGGCTCAACGCTGTGGGATGCGGTAGACATCATCGCGCTGATGTACGTGGTAATGTCACCAGTGAGCCAACCAGCCAGCAAAACTTGTTTTAAATAAATAAGGAGAGCGATTGTGCTTGTGCACCACTGCCAATGCAAAAGCGTTACCGGTTACCGTTTTGCATCGCGAGTTTACCGCCCGACAGCTGCGACGGCGCTGCGCGTACACGTGACTGCTGCGAGTTGAGTGAGTGAGCGATTATCCGCAGGGCTCCATCATTCAAGGCTGAACCCCCCCCCCCCCCGATTTCCCCTCCCCCTCTCCAAGGCTGAGCGCTGTCTCCGAGTTGGGCGGAGACGGCGTTCGGCTGCTTTGTTCCCCGTTCCACCCGCACGGCGTTTCTCAACAAAGTCCTGCGCCGCCTTCAGCCTCACTGAGCAGTCTATTTGTGTGCTTTGGCATTGGGGCTTATATGTGTAGTGAGTCCAACTGAGTCGCAGAGGCAACACATTTATTGTAACACGTATATACAAAGGGGTAACTGTCCCTTTACCAGATACAGCCTGGGGTGGTGACCACCCAGCTAACTACACTATACATAGGAGTTACAGCTACGAAGGGTCGGACCCTCACTCGGGTCCCCGGCCACGTGTTGACGCCTCTACAGCCGTAGGACATTAGAGCTTCCAGCTTATAGAACGAAGTGACCCCGGTCCCTCTCAGGGACCCACCTTATATCCTCCCGGGTCGGGGCCGGCTCCGCCCTCGGCCCCGCCCACCTTCTCGAGTGTTCTAGCCCCCTCTCAATCCATCTGGAGAGCTCTCCCTGGACACGTGATCACCCCCTAGCCCCCCCACCTGGGGCCCTCTCTGTGGACACTCCAGATCACGGGGTCAACCAGAGTGCCATGGCCCGGGGCAACCCTGTCCCTGGACTGACACTCTCCCGCTCCGCCTTTTGGGAGCCCGCACTACACGCTGGTGATTACAACATATGTAGTGACATCCCTGATGTCACTACATATGACATCCCTGATGTCACTACATATGTATTATATGTCGTGTTGTTGGGTGGGTGCGTCTGTTACTTGTCCTGTGAGTGAAGGAAGCTACTGGGCAACGGTTGCGGAGGGCGAAGGAGTGACGCTACTGACAACGAGCGAAGCTCCGGTCGGATAACACGCCGCGAGTTGGCACAGTAGGGAGCACAGATGGTGCACCTCAGTCAGCATTCTTTTTGTGTATAGTTTGTTGTCCTACCTCCGCACTTCCGATTAGCACGGTTGGCTACGTACGGCACGAAAGAAGTTCAACATGCGGACAACTCATGGCAGCGGGAATGTCCCGTGATTTCCTGCCATCGAGCCTTCGACACTTTCACGTTGTCTCAAAGTGCACCTAGCCTGGCACACGTGCCGTAATGACGTCATGTCTGTCTATAGAGTTTATGTGTGCGACGTGCATTTAGTGCAGCGATACGAACCCAGCTACCCGAGTTCAATTCTCGCTCACGGCCGACATCGCTGTCGAATATCTAAGCCGCTCCCCTTAGGTCGACTCAGCCTAGAATGTGTACCTCCCATAGGTCGACTCAGCCTTAAATGTAGTACCTGGTGCGGTGTGTCTAAACATCGCCACCGGGGAGTCAAAGGCACCCAATCCGTCCTGCGCCGTGCCGGGGAGAGGGGGGGGCAGCACCACGCCCGGCCACCATTGTCTTCCAAGTGATGTTTTACACATCGCACCAGGTACTCATTTGAGGCTGAGTCGACCTAGGTGATGGCCCAGAACCGATTCAGATCATCATCATTGGTGTTGGTGGTCGTGAGCAGGAATCGAACTCGGGCGCTAACCGTTTGTACGACCACTCCCCGTTTGTACGACCGCTCCACGCGCACGCACACACGGTCAGAATCTCAAATGGCATTTCCGCACGGCGAGAGACTTTCAGTGATGATGATGATTGCAGTCCAGACGGTGACACTCACTCTCTCTCTTTCACACACACACACGAGTTTATATATAAACCCAGCAGCAGCAGAAACCTTGGCTCTATCTCAACACCTGGGTCAGTGTCACGTTGCCCCTGGGATCAAATTGAAAACATCTACTCCTTCAAGAATCGCTTATCAGTCTGTGCGCTCTGCAAAGGATTTATTTTCTAGTGGGAACACGCGTGTGTGTACGTGCACGCGTGTGTGTGCGTGCTCGCCCGTGCGGTTTACATTTCATGTTTTCGGATGGGGTGGAGCGGTGGCGCTGCGGTCAGTGCATTGCGCTATGAACAGGGCTATCGACCCGAGTTTGATTCTTGGCCAAGGCGAACATCAGTGGCGAGTGACATCTGAACTGGTCCAGATTGCCCACCAACCCCCACAACTCTCTCCATTTCACAAAAACAAAGATCCCCCGTATAGGCTTACCAGACTGTTGGGGCAAGTGATGTTAACGAGTATCTCTGAAGGCCGGCACGGTACATGAGGGCGTGAGTGACCAGCATCACACCCGGTCGCCTTTGTCTCCCCAGTGGCGATGTTTACACCGTACCAGATACTGATTTGAGGCTGAGTCGACCTGGGGAGCCCCATGACCGGTTCAGATAATTATCGTCACTGGTGTTGGTGGCCGTGAGTGGAAAATCGAGCTCGGGTCACTGGGTTCGTAGCACAGCGCACTCACCGCTACTCCATACCAATACTCGCCATTGGCCACTCAGTGACGGAGACGTCACCACGGCGCCTGTGCCAGGCCAGGTGCACTTTGAGGTCACGTGAAGTGTCGAAGGCTCGCTGACAGGAGGTTTCGGGACAGACCTAGCAAGTGGCATGGGTTGGCTGACTGAGATGACCGGCAGATGCACCAGCTGTACCCCCTACTGTGCCAACTCACATTTCCATTTCACTCACAAACGCATGGTGAAGTATGGCCAAACAACCCTCATAACGAACACGGCATCAAGAAGGCCTTCATCCAGCAGTGGATTGACAGAGGTTTATAAATGTTTGTTGGATACTAGATTTTCGGATTTTATTTATTTTTTACTTTGACTCCCATTATTTATGCACTGAATGTGATGTTGTAAATACTTTTAAATATGCTGGAATTTGACACATAAAGCTCCGCCAGTCAAACGGCACGTGTTTAATGTAAATTCTTGCACATCGCTGGTTTAATCATATTAATTTGCATGGCGTACCGTCAAAATGACATCACGTGTTGGCATTCTTGGTGGCAAAGTCACGGGAGGGACATCACATACCTTCTCCATCAGCAGCAACAGTCGCATCAGCAGCAGCAACATCGGCAACTGCAGAAACAGCATAATCAACAGCAACATCAACAACAGTAGCATCATCATCAGCAGCAGCAACAGCAACGACAGAAACATCAGCAGCAACAGCAGCAGCAACTGGGCCGATCACCCATGCACACGCTTGGTAAAGAATGCCCTCCCTCTCCCACACCAATCACCCAGACATAGTTTGTATTCAATCAGTACCTCCCCCCCCACACCAGGCCAAGTAAACGCACCGATTTACAAACATTTGCAGCCAGTTGTGGCTTTACAAGCAATTAGCACGCCTGGCCACGTGCAGTGCGAAAGGAGATCAAAGTACAGTGTGCATTCATACATCTTGCATCTTTATTTCAATGAACTGCATAGTTCTGGCTAATCGCCTGATGAAGCTGGATGTTGTAATCGCCAGCGAAAGGATCCAACTTTGTAAGCGTGGTGGCTTTGCTCTCCGAGACACCGGTGGTGCTGAAGTCGTCACTAATTAATTGGCACGTTTTGTTCACCCGCCAACCCTTACTAATTGGCTGTGTTGGGTTCACGTGGGGGTTTACGAACCATTTATGTGATCTAACCCAAAAAAACGTGATGCACAGTTTTAGTCTTAAACCTAACGCTGGTCAATTAAATCTCTGGGTTTTTTGGTAAACCATTCTCAAGCCGGTTAGCGGTTTAACCGGTTAGCTTTTTTTTTTTAACAACCCCTATTCACACAGCTCCCACTCGCGAGCCAAGCTCCCGACCTTCAGCGCGGAGCACTTTGAAGTCTGGCTGCAGGGATCGTAAAGGCTCATAAAATCTGACAAGCGGGGCATTCACCTCACCAAGGTTGAGTCTTCTACGAATATCCAAGGACATTGCCGCGGGAATGTTATGCTTCTGGGCACACACACCACATATATACCATCACACACACACACATATACCATCACACACATATACCATCACACACATATATATCACACACATATATACCATTGCCTTGCATCGATTGCAACGGGGGCGGAGGGGGGGGCTCAGTCGCTTTTCCTGGCAATAACTGATTCTGGTACACAGCAAGTGTGGAGGTCTGCGAGGAATTGCGTGGCAGGGTTAGGGATAGTACCTTGTAGGTTGGGAATACAACTAAAATCCACACGACCAGGGGGAGGGAGACCTGCAAACTCGAAATATACAACATGGGACTTTTCTTGCAAGTATCAAAATATAAGAAGAGTCATCTTCTTGGTTCTTTCGGTAAAGTCACGTAGAAGGGAAGTAATAAAATAATAAAAATAAAACATAATAAAATTATTCTCACGACGTTTCGGCACAACGCAAGCAGCCGTCCTCAGGTGAAAACCAGGTCCGTCGAGGCGACAGAGTCTGAATGAAACAGCACACGAGCTTGGAGCATATATATAAGCTGGGCGCCTTGACAAAGGAATTTGCATATCAAGAGGAATTTAGCATATTTATGGGAAATGCAGGAATGTGATTAGTACTAAATATGCATGTGCATTATGCAGGATTAACAGCATCAAAGGGAGCTGCAGTTGCTGCTGCTGCTGCTGCTGCTGCAGTTGCTGCTGCTGCAGTTGCTGCTGCTGCAGTTGCTGCTGCTGCAGTTGCTGCTGCTGCAGTTGCTGCTGCTGCTGCTGCAGTTGCTGCTGCTGCAGTTGCTGCTGCTGCAGTTGCTGCTGCTGCTGCAGTTGCTGCTGCTGCTGCAGTTGCTGCTGCAGTTGCTGCTGCTGCTGCAGTTGCTGCTGCTGCTGCTGCAGTTGCTGCTGCTGCTGCAGTTGCTGCAGCAGCAGTAGAGTTTTGTACCGCAGAGGTGGTTTTTCCAGTGAAAGGCCGAAGGATTTCAGACAAAAAACGAGCCAGTTTATAGGTGGGGGAGTTGATAGTAGAGACAATGGGACGAAGAGGTGTATCTTCTTTATGTATCTTTGGCAAGCCGTATAATCTTGGTGGCCTAAATTAAAGCTATCGCTGGTGTAGACCAATCAGTTTCAAAGACCATGCATATACTGTCAGAGCATGTTTTTTGTTTGTATGTTCACCACAAGTATGTGTGGTTAATACAGACATGATTCCTTGCAAAAGGTTTCTGTTTGGTGTTTTTTTGCCAGAAAGGATAAACCTTATTCTGAAATCCAAATATACAGGCGTCAGAGTCGGGGTCGAACCCATGACCTCCTGCATACCAGGCGAGACAGATAACATCTCGCCTGGTATGGAAGAAAAGCGTAGATTGTTGATGCAATCAGGAAAGTGAGATTGCGATAGCTGGGATACATCTTACAGGATGGACGGGGGGGCATAAGTAACTTGTAGCTTCAGCACAGAACGAGGTGGTAAAGCGGTAATCAGGAAAAGGAGGTAGTGGTGGGTGGGACGCGTGTGCAAGGTGCAGTAAGTGGTGGAAGTGATGGGTGGGACGTGGGTGCAGGAGGAGGTAGTGATGGTTGGGATGCGTGTCCAGGGTGCAGGAGGAGGAGGTAGTGATGGGTGGGCGCTGGTGCAAGAGGAGGAAGTAGTGATGGGTGGGACACGAGTGCATAGTTCAGGAAGAGGAAGTAGTGATGGGTGGCACGTGAGTGCAGGGGGTTATGATGGGCGGGACACTGGTGCAGAGTGCAGGAGTAGGTAGTGATGTGTGGGACGCGTGTACAGGGTGCAGGAGGGCAGGTCACGGAGGCCGCCATCAAAGCGTTACCCAGAGGTGGGTGACCTCAAGGCAAACAGTGATGGCGATGTGGCTGTGAGAGTAGTCCTTGGAGGTCAAGGTCAGGAGTCAGTGTGTAACAGATGCGAAATCTGACAAAAGGAAGCGACGGAGAGGTGCGGTCGCATCACTAACATTTACCTCGACGACCTCTTGACCTTGACCTTATTGTAATCTGGCCAAGTGAAACTGGTTATAAGCAACTGAAATCACAATCGGAAACTGCGAATTAAAATTCCATCAGCAGCGAAAGGCCTATTGGGATGACCGCTCCCTGCCAAGGAATGTGGAGAGTTTCCACCACTGGTGTAGAGCTGCCAGGAGAGTTGACCAGAAGCAGCAGCAACAGCAGCAACAACATTTGCAAAAGCAAAGAGCAACATCAGCAGCAACAAAAACAGTAGCAACAGCAACAACAGCAGCAACAACAGCAGTAGCAACAGCAGCAACAACAGAGCTGCCAGGAGAGTTGAGCGCCACCCAATGAACGTTGCAGAGCCCCGGAGACGCGACAACGTGGCTCTTCCTTGTGGTCTCGTGCCATCTAGCGGTGGCTGCTTTCACCACTTGTTGAAGGAGTTTTCAAGTGGATTGTATTCAACCCAGGTGTGACAACTCCAGAGGCCTCGGGATGGAGTCTCATTTTGACCTGGGTCACCAGCATTTGATAGTTAAAATATAATATGAATCAACAATTGTGTCACATGAGTTTAATAATCCGCATTGCACAATCATAAAAATAAAAGTCCAATTACAGATTCCATGCAGCGTTAAGTCGGCTCTTGGGGCCCGACCTCGTTTAAAGCGAACGCAGCACAACTATAATAACGTTACAGAGCATGTGAGGGAAACAGAAACGGAATATTTATTTATACTGGAGGAATCCGATTCGCTAAAAAGCTCTTTTTCACAGATGTCCATGCAATGGACGACCATTGTATGTATGTTGAACGTATTTCGCACCGCACGTATCCAACCCTGCTAATCGTAGATGTGGGGGAAGGACATGTAACGAACATAGCTAGATATGTACTAAGTTAGCTAGATATAGACTAATATAGCTAGATATATGTAACGACGACCAACACAAGTTCTTCCCTTTACTAAGAGCCTTCATTGGTGGACACGAACACTCTTCTTTAAGCCCGAACTTCGTCTTCTCTCCAACTGTCTCTTCCCCTTCTGCAATCCCCTTTCATATCCCTCGAGCCCCCTTTTTCGAAGGTTCACTCACCTTTTTTCCCTCAGCCAATCCCCGTCCTCCTTCTCTAATGGTTGTTAACCATTCCCCTATCAGTCAACCCTCGTTTCCTGTCTTCTGCGTTTGTATTGTTCCTCCAATCACTTAAATTCTCTGTCTCCAGCCAATCCTCTGCTCAGGCTTCCCCGCACCAATCAGTGGCCTTGATTTTCTTCCTGACTGTTTACGCCTGCATGCGCACCATATCAGGAAAGTGGTCTGTTCTTTTCGGTCTTAACATCACACCCTCCCCCTTAAAAAAAGAGTCACCCTGGCGAACATCAGGGGAGAGAATGGCAACCACAACAGACCAGCGGAAGCCGAGGTGAAGTGATGACATCACAATAGTCTCATGTTTCTGTGACTCATGTGAGCTTCTTGTGGTATGGCTCAACAATAATGTGCTTATGTGTCCAAATATGGCCAAAAAATTCCATGAACAAACTTGACCTTTTGTCTGTGTATGTAGGAATAAATGATCGTGTGGTATGAGTGTATTTTGCGGCACGCGGATAAAGCACATTCTACAGTTAGTCAAAGAACAACAAGACTGAGAACAACGAGGTGGAACAACACCTTGCTCTGTCCAGAAACAGTGTTTAGCGCAACTGTGCAGATCTTGCATTAGACCTCATTGCCGGACCGGCGTATGCTGCAGGGTCTAGCAGTGAGTCGTCCTGTATTAGGCTCAGTCCTATGGGTGGCACAGGAGCATGCACAAGTGACATACAGTGAGGGAAAACAAGTATTTGATCCGCTGCTGATTTTGTACGTTTGCCCACTGACAAATAAATGATCAGTCTATAATTTTAATGGTAGGTTTATTTGAACAGTGAGAGACAGAATAACAACAACAAAATCAAGAAAAACGCAAGTTAAAAATGTTATAAATTGATTTGCATTTTAATGAGGGAAATAAGTATTTGACCCCTCTGCAAAACATGACTTAGTACTTGGTGGTAAAACACTTGTTGGCAATCACAGAGGTCAGACGTTTCTTGTAGTTGGCCACCAGGTTTGCACACATCTCAGGAGGGATTTTGTCCCACTCCTCTTTGCAGATCTTCTCCAAGTCATTAAGGTTTCGAGGCTGACGTTTGGCAACTCGAACCTTCAGCTCCCTCCACAGATTTTCCATGGCATTAAGGTCTGGAGACTGGCTAGGCCACTCCAGGACCTTAATGTGCTTCTTTTTGAGCCACTCCTTTGTTGCCTTGGCTGTGTGTTTTGGGTCATTGTCATGCTGGAATACCCATTCACGACCCATTTTCAATACCCTGGCTGAGTGAAGGAGGTTGTCATCCAAGATTTGACGATACATGGCCCCGTCCATCGTCCCTTTGATGCGGTGAAGTTGTCCTGTTCCCTTAGCATAAAAACACCCCCAAAGCATAATGTGTCCACCTCCATGTTTGACAGTGGGGATGGTGTTATTGGGGTCATAGGCAGCATTCCTCTTCCTCCAAACACGGCGAGTTGAGTTGATGCCAAAGAGCTCCATTTTGGTCTCATCTGACTACAACACTTTCACCCAGTTGTCCTCTGAATCATTCAGATGTTCATTGGCAAACTTCAGACGGGCATGTATATGTGCTTTCTTGAGCAGGGGGGCCTTGCGGGCGCTGCAGGATGTCAGTCCTTCACGGCGTAGTGTGTTACCAACTGTTTTCTTGGTGACTATGGTCCCAGCTGCCTTGAGAACATTGACAAGATCCTCCCGTGTAGTTCTGGGCTGATTCCTCACCGTTCTCATGATCATTGCAACTCCATGAGGTGAGATCTTGCATGGAGCCCCAGGCTGAGGGAGATTGACAGTTCTTTTGTGTTTCTTCCATTTGCGAATAATCGCACCAACTGTTGTCACCTTCTCACCAAGCTGCTTGGCGATGGTCTTGTAGCCCATTCCAACCTTGTGTAGGTCTACAATCTTGTCCCTGACATCCTTGGAGAGCTCTTTGGTCTTGGCCATGGTGGAGAGTTTGGAATCTGATTGATTGATTTCTTCTGTGAACAGGTGTCTTTTATACATATAACAAGCTGAGATTAGGAGCACTCCCTTTAAGAGTGTGCTCCTAATCTCAGCTCGTTACCTGTGTAATGCGGGCGTAAACGATCTCCCGGAAGTGACGTCATGGGAGGAGGAGTTACGTCACGTGGGGGAGAGGGTAAGGGTCTATAAGGGGGGTAACCGGAAGCAGTCGGGAGTGATCGGGGACTGGGAAAAGTGAGAGGCCACGCAGGGCGAAGGGTGAGAGAGAGTGGCGAGGTCGCCACACACCCGAGCCACGAGGATCGGCACCGTCGGCCAACGGTGACCGACCCCGGGGCAGGAGGAGCAGCGAGGAGGCTGCAGAGAGCAGCGGGTCTGCAAGGGAGGAGTCGGCAGCAGGGGTCTGCACGACGTGACAGCGGCGGGGCTGCTAGGAGGGAGTTTGGGCTACGTGAGCAACAGCAGCCTGGGGCTACAGAGTGGAGAGTATATAGGGGAGTACCGTGAGGGAAAAGAGATCGAACCCAAATAAAGGACACAGGACAGAGAGAGAAGCGTCCGAGTCTTTTATTACACTGGTGTCAAAGTGTAACGGTATGGCTAAACAACTGAGAAAAAATAATATTCCGTCTCCGGCATCGGCTTCATCTTCCGACGACGATGACCTTCCTCCTGCGGTGGATCCGACTCTGGCAGAGGAGGAGATCCGTGCTGGGACGAGTGTGGGTCCAGGGGTCCAAGATGTCGCCGCGTCGGCGGACCAGTCTGCACCAAAGGACGCGGATTTGAGATGGAGTCAGATGGCGGAGCAACTTGAAACTCTCAAGAACGTGCTTGCACAGTTGTGTGCGCTCGTTACGCCGAGGACGGCGTCGGAAGGCGATGTTGGTGGTCCGCAGGAGCCCGGGTTGTCTTCAATGTCGACGCCATCAGCCACGCGGCATGAAGACGCCATCTTGGGCGTGGCGCACGACGAAAGGCGGGAAGCCGCCATTTTGGGCCCTCCGCGACGGAAGGCCGCCATCTTGTCGACACCACGCTGCGACACCATGTTGAACATGCCACCGGAAGAGTCAGCGGCTGGAGGGAACGCGCCAAGGCGTCGCAGTCGTCACCTAACGATTGTCAAGGAATTCTCCATCGGGGGCGATTGGAGTGCGTTCGCCTGCAGATTTTTGGCGCGGTGCGCTCGGCGAGGTGGACTGACGCCGAGGCATTAGAAGTTCTTCCGACTCTCCTTGATGATGAGTCCGTTAGATTCTTTCGCTCTATAAAAGCCGCGAAGAAGAAAACATTGCGTGGTGTGTTCGACGAAATGGCAGACGCTTACTAGCCGCCGGATGACGCTCATCGCCGGTTTGTGCAACGACAACGCACACCCGAGGAGTCTCCGGTGGCGTATAGGGGCGCGGTACTGGAGCTGGCAATGGCCGCATACCCGGAGATGGAGCCTGACCTGTTGGAACCTCTCATCCTGGGGAAGATGTTGGAGTTGTCCCGGGATCTCGGCATTCCCATGCCGGTGTGCGGTCACGAGAAGCTCACATCCCGGGCTGCGGCTAAGTGTCTGGATGCCCAGTTCAACCTGCGCCGGTGGAAACAGGTTACGGCGTGGACGGGTGGGCCCATCGTCGAAGGGGGATCCGTGGGTTGGGACCCCAAGAAAGCTGTTTATGTGCCGGACGACAGGAGCCCGCAGGAGCTGTCGGCTGCCGCTTCTCCGTGGCCGGAGCCGCGAGCTGCGCCGCCGACACGGCCGCGTCGGGACGGGGCGCCCGCAGCAAGGCGCAACAACATCGACTGCTTCCGCTGCGGGCGTAAGGGCCATTATGCCAGGGACTGCTGGGCCCGCGTCCCGGGTCCGCCCCAGCAGGAGGCCTCGACAGCGGCCGCTCCAAGGAAGGATTCGCCAGTACAGGCAAGTCGGTGCGCACCAGACACCCAGCAAGGCTTGACACCTCACTCATCACCGTTGTCATGCGATCCGGGTGTTTTTAATAACGGGAGACCATTGACTGTGCCTTGTCGTTCGGTAACGCAGTGGCGTAAGTTAGCTCGGCGGGTCGTCGCGGCCGCTACCGGTTCGTCCACCGTACCTGGGTCGATACAAGGGGTGGACGTACAGATTTTGGTAGATTCCGGAGCGTCCGCGACCATTATTTCGGATGTAATATTCCATCTCTTGAACATCCCACCAGAGGCCGTGAGTCCGGCTTACTCTTCCTGCGTCGCCGCGAACTGGGGTAGCATGGGCATTGTGGGCCAGGTGTATGCTACAATTGCTATCGGGGGAGTGTCGGCCTCGGGAATTGTCTTAATTTCGAGGTCTCTTGCGGTTCCTTGTTTATTAGGGACCGATTTTCTGGCCAAAATGCCCATTTTAATTAGAATTAATGAGAACTGCATTCAATTACCGGAAGGCCGTAAAATTGCCTTTTTTCCGTCGCCCTGGGGGCGACCTGCTCCTGTCGCCCAGGTGCAGGCGCTGTCCGAAGTGTCTGTTGATATTCCACCTGGCTCACAGGTTCTCATTCCTTTGCATTATCGGAAGCCTGTACCTGGTCGTCAAGGAGCGATTGGGGTTTTGTTGTCACCGTCCGCCACCATCACGGGTGGATCGGCGCTCGTTGGGGCACAAACTATTGTTAGGCCAGACCAGCAGCCGTTTTTGCAGGTGCTTAACGCGAGTGCCGAAAGCGTGTGTGTGCCGGCGGGTACCGTTGTGGCACATGCCACTACTGCGTTTACAGCTCATGATGATCTGTCCGGCCGGGGGGTTGTTGGAGGTGTTTCGGGGCCCAGAGCTGTGGATAACCGCTGGATTGCTGAATTGTGTGGGGAGAATTCAGCTTTTTCTAGGGAACAGCGTTGTGCGATTCGTAAATTGTTATCGAGCTATTCTGATGTGTTTAGTTCCGATGATTTGGACTTAGGATGCACCTCGTTGCTTTACCATCATATTGACACAGGGGACGCTGCCCCTATTCGGTTGAACTCGCATCGGATGAGTCCGGCTGAGCGAGAGCATGTTCGAGGGGCAGTGAATGACTTGTTGGCTGCGGACATAATATCTCCGTCTAACAGCCCATGGGGCGCACCTGTTGTTTTGGTCAAGAAAAAAGATGGCAAATTGCGATTTTGTGTAGACTTTCGTAAATTAAATAAGGTGTCGGTGGCAGATGCATATCCCCTGCCGCGTATGGACGACTCTCTCGATGCCTTGTCGGGGGCGAAGTTCTTTTCAACGCTAGATCTCTCTTCGGGCTTCTGGCAGCTTCCCCTCGACGAGTCCTCGTGAGAAAAGACTGCTTTCCGTACGCCGCAGGGGTTATTTCAATTTAACTGTCTTCCGATGGGGCTGAATGCGGCCCCTGCCACTTTTCAGAGGTTGATGGAGTTGGTATTAACGGGGTTGCAGTGGGAGACATGTCTTATATATTTGGACGATATTATCGTTTTCAGCCGCACATTTGACGAGCATTTATCGCGGTTGGAGGCCGTGTTCACCAGGATGCGTTCTGCTAATTTGAAATTTAAGCCCAAGAAATGTCACCTGCTGCAACACTCCGTGCGTTATTTGGGGCACATCGTCAGTGCGGACGGGGTGGCCACGGATCCGGACAAAACTGCGTGCGTCCGTGACTGGCCAACCCCTGCCACGGTGGGGGATGTGCGTCGGTTTTTGGGGTTCGCCTCATATTATCGGAGGTTTGTTCCAAATTTTGCTACGATCGCGAGGCCTTTGCATCTCCTGACGGGTAAAGGACACAAGTTTGCTTGGGGACCCCCAGAGGAGGCGGCGTTTCGAGGCCTACGCGATCTATTGGCTACGGCACCGACGTTGGATTATCCGGATTTTGCGCATCCCTTCATTCTGGATACGGACGCGAGTGACACGGGTATTGGGGCGGTGTTATCTCAGTCCAAAGATGGTGTAGAACGCGTGGTCGCGTATGGTAGCCGGGTTTTGTCTCCCGCTGAAACCCGCTACTGTGTCACTCGCAGGGAACTTTTGGCTATTGTTTTTTTTCTCCGCCAATTTCGACCGTATCTGTACGGTCGTTCGTTTATTGTTCGCACGGATCATGCGGCCTTGCAGTATGCTCTTAAAATGGACCAACCATCCGGCCAGCTGGCGCGATGGTTGGACGCGCTGCAAGAATTTTCCTTCCAAATTCACCATCGGAAGGGAGTGCGTCACGCTAATGCGGACGCACTTTCCAGGCTGCCGCAGCGATCCCCTTGCGCATGTGCGTCGGGGACGCATAGGTGTGGCCCGATTCAGCACCCCCCTCCGCCTGTCGCGCTGGCAGTCGAAGTGCCGGAAGCTCCACTTGAGCCGGGGCCGGCTGATGCGGGGTCGGCTGATGGGGGACCGGCTGATGGCATTCTACATCTCCCGAGGTCTGTGTGGATTCGGTAACAGATGTTGGATGATTCCTTGGTAACGTTACGTAAGCGGCCTGTCAAGGGGAGTGGGCGACTCTGTGCAGGCGGCGTGCCGGAAACCGCTCTCCGTGATGGCTTGCTGATGTGGAGGGAAGGGATGCAGGAACGCTGGCGTTTGGTTGTACCGGCATCATTGCGGTACGAATTGATTAGGACTCTGCATTGTGACACGCTTTTACATCTGGGGGTGCAGAAGACGCTATTGACGCTGCAGCGGGACTACTATTGGCACGGCATGACGACGGATGTCGTCGGGCACGTTCGCGCGTGTCCCGATTGTGCCCGCCGTAAGCCGCCTAAACATCCATATGTACCGCCGATACAATCCATCCAGGTGTCTCGAGTTAATGAGTTGGTGGCGTTAGATATTTTGGGACCCTTTCCGCCATCCGCTAGGGGAAATAAATATTTGCTGGTAGGGGTGGAGTACCTCTCCCGCTGGCCGGTGGCCTGGCCTTTGCCTGACCAGTCAGCGGCGTCTATCACGGACGCCTTTCTTTTTGGGTATGTTATGGACAAAGGGGCGCCGGAGAGGCTCCTTACAGACCAAGGCCGGAATTTTTCCTCCAAATTGTTGGGGGAGGTGTGTGCGGCGCTGGGTACAAAAAAAATGCGGACATCTCCCTACCACCCACAAACGGATGGTATGGTGGAACGGCTTAATCGGACCCTGTCCGCCATGTTGTGCCATACGGTTAGTGAAAAACAATCGGATTGGGATTTGCATATCCCTGGGGTGCTTTCAGCATACCGGATGACGCCGCATGCGGCTACAGGATATTCGCCGTTTTTTCTAATGTACGGTCGTGAAAACGTATCGCCGATTAATGAACAGTTGGGAACCGAGGCGAGGGGACCTGTCAAGCCTCTTCCTGATTACATTCAGGACACCCTTCGCCGAGTCACTGAAGCGCGGGTGGAGGCTCGCATGGCTACGGCCAAAGCCCAGGCTCGGAACGAGCGGTGTGCGCGACGTTCAAAAGGGGAATGCCCTTGGAAAACGGGGGACCTGGCCTGGCTCCATTGTCCACAGGTGCGGCCAGGTACCTCTCCTAAATTACATAAGCCATGGCAAGGGCTGTTTCGCCTCATCGAGGTTCCCAACCCACAGTCGGCGCGTGTTCGGTTTGGTTCTCGGCGTTGGTTCGTCCATACATCTCGGTTGAAACCATATGTGGCCCCACGACCGGATGCGTCATCTCCTGAGGTTGCCTTGCCGGGGTCTGTTGCTGCCGACTCGCCCTTGCCTGTGCCTGCTGACTTTGCTAGAGCGCCTGTCGTGCCTTTCACAGACGAGCCGGCCGTGACGCGGCAGGGGAAAGCAGACCCAGCTCGGGGTGCGCCTACCACGGCTGCGGAACCTTTGCGGCCCGCAGCCCTTCCTACCCCGCCGCGGACACGATCGCGGGACGCCTCTGATGCTGCGCCTTCGAAAATAGGGGACCGGGACGTTGCCAGGCCTCCAATAGCGACAGACGAACTTCAGCCTGTTGCTCTTAAAACCCTGCCACGTTCCCGCTCGGCGGGAGGGCCACCGACCGTCCGGGACGGCCCGGTGACCCGCACCCGCTCGAAATCCCTCACATTTCGTTAATTATTGTGTTGTGTTCTTGTTCTTTCCGTATATTATCGTGTGTTCTGTGTCCTTTTTCGTATTCGGTCGTGTTCGCTCGCATTGCTTATTAGAGTTGTGTTCAGCCGAGGTCGGCTGGATTTTCTCTACGGGGGAGGGTGGTGTAATGCGGGCGTAAATGACCTCCCGGAAGTGACGTCATGGGGGGAGGAGTTACGTCACGTGGGGGAGAGGGTAAGGGTCTATAAGGGGGGTAACCGGAAGCAGTCGGGAGTCATCGGGGACTGGGAAAAGTGAGAGGCCACGCAGGGCGAAGGGTGAGAGAGAGTGGCGAGGTCGCCACACACCCGAGCCACGAGGATCGGCACCGTCGGCCAACGGTGACCGACCCCGGGGCAGGAGGAGCAGCGAGGAGGCTGCAGAGAGCAGCGGGTCTGCAAGGGAGGAGTCGGCAGCAGGGGTCTGCACGACGTGACAGCGGCGGGGCTGCTAGGAGGGAGTTTGGGCTACGTGAGCGACAGCAGCCTGGGGCTGCAGAGTGGAGAGTATATAGGGGAGTACCGTGAGGGAAAAGAGATCGAACCCAAATAAAGGACACAGGACAGAGAGAGAAGCGTCCGAGTCTTTTATTACACCTGTATAAAAGACACCTGAGAGCCAGAAATCTTTTTGATTGAGAGGGGGTCAAATACTTACTTCCCTCATTAAAATGCAAATCAATTTATAACATTTTTGACATGTGCTTTTCTGGATATTGTTGTTGTTATTCTGCCTCTCACTGTTCAAATAAACCTACCATTAAAATTATAAACTGATCATTTCTTTGTCAGTGGGCAAACGTACAAAATCAGCAGGGGATCAAATACTTTTTTTCCCTCACTGTATATACTCATGTGTTTAGCGGTGTGAGTGCATCTCGACTCGGCATGAAATAAACATGCGGACAATGCTTCCCTTTCCCATTTCTATCTCTCTATGTGACAGCAAATGTACATATACATTTTTTTAAACATCCCACCAGACACACAGCCTGCCTTGTGAGTGTTTGGCTGCTATACATGCCCACGTGATGATAAACCACTTCGCTGAGCTATCATCTGTGGTCAGGTCGCCTTTGAAACATAACTAGTTTCAGTTTCAGTTTAATGTATTAGGATTTACCCTGTGAGCTATTTGGCTCTTGATTTGGGTTCAACCGCAACAAACAATAAAATTACAGGATACACCTAAAATTCATTGTACACAAATCTGAACATCACATACGTAAACAATAAAATCCTACAGAAAAAGCACAACCCGTCCATGCGTACAGAAAGTGCAAAAAATTCCAATTCGATATTTGATCCCAATGACAATCATAATACAATACAGATAAAAAATGTAAGTATAAATCTATACGAAATAAAAAAAATCGGGCCAACCCAAGTCCCTCTGAAACTTACTAAAATAATGCTATATAAACAACGTTACAGTTTTCCCAAAAAATGTGATAAAAAGTTTACAATAGCGACACACACAACACACATCACTAAACCTAGCATCCTTCGCTAGCTGCATAAGTCAATCCATAACAGCCGGATTAACAATAACAGTAGCAGCTCACTATAATCAAAATACATAATAAGTTCATAAGTCGGTCATCTATAGCTATATTTTTAATTTCAGGCCACAGGATAGCAGTGGCAGCTATGGTTGTACGACTCCTCTAGAGCATTTTTTAGTGATCGTCTTGTTGGTAACGATCCAAGCTGGAGTTTATTTGCGATAGCATCCCAGACCCTGGGGGCATCTATAGCAAAAACCCTTTCTCCAGTATTTGTACGGAAATTAGGAATGCTCAGTGGACCGTACCTGTTAAGTTTATTTATTTTTAGTGATTTGCTTACCTTTCCTATACTTTGCACTCCTAGCGTTTTTGTATTATTTGTTGTTGTAACTTTCTAATCCGCCCCTCCTGGACATCTTTTTAAAAAAGAGCTTCATAGCTTATCGGATTCCTCCAATCTAAATAATGATTTAAATTCAGATTTTTGTTTTATCAGCAGCTTCGGTTCAACACAGACATTGTCACTCAGCAGTCTCATTCTGTTTATTTGCCTATAAATATCCGATAGTTCCCAATCACTGGTTTAAGAAAGCCTGACTTCTGCTCAGGGTGAACGTCGAAACCGGTCCAGAGTTTGGTGTTAGCTACGCTCCTGGTCATTGGAGGCGTAATAGTATAAGACCGTATACTCTCCACTCTTGAAAACTCGCTATATAAAACTCAACTAAACTTGTTTTTATTATTTTACCAGGTAAGGCTCACTGAGCTGTGCAGCTCTTTTTTTAGAAACGAGCTGACCACAAATAATAGCGCAACGAATCATCACCTGGAAATGTATTTCAGCCAAATACTCTAAGCGTGTGACGGTTAGTCTAAATGTGGAGGGAAAATCGGACCGGCGAGAGAGAGACATACGAACTCAAAATATACAGCAGACGTCAGGGTTGGGATCGAACCCAGGCGAAAGAGTTAACGTCTCGCCACCGACGCTTATGACACGATGATTGTGAACTTACCTGAAGCACCTTGCAGCTTGCGCAATGCTCTCATTGTCCCACGTTTAATTCTTCAAACAGGTTTTTTTGTTTTTACCACAATAACCCTGTGGGAAATTCAACAGTGGGCGAACTGTCTCTAGACTTGGCCTTGTCATGGGAATGAGGAATTTCCACCACTAGCTGAGGGCCACCATCAGAGATAGCAGAGGTTTTTTTGGGGTTATAAATAAATTTAGTCTCCTTGTTGGCACGCGTGTTCTGCAACTGTCGACAGCTGTGATATTAATAATGTAAAGGTTGTGTGCAAAACTAGTTACTACTGGTCAATACTAATTCGAGAATCTATTGAAATTGAGTTGAATAGAAAATATTTTAACGTTATGATACAGGCTTAGTGCTAATTGGAAGCGTATTATGAAGTAATACATTGCTTAATTGCATGCCTATACAGGTCACCATGCGTCGATGATGATTCGCAGTGAGCAGCCAATAACAGGTAATGCGATTTTTTTTTACCCAAAAACAGCAGAATTTGCATACATAATGTACATGCATGATGTACATTATATATGTTGATTAGCTGTGCGTAATCCAACTAATAATCGATATCCATTGTAATTTATATGAATACATGAACCACCCCCCCCCCCCCCCGGTCCTCGCACCTGATTGGCTCACAAGTGACGAAGTCACATTCACCCCCTCTCTATTTAAGACCGAAACAGGAGGAGGATTTCTCCACAGTTCTGGCTGTCGCCTGATGAGGCTGGTTGTCATTACTCGAATTGTAAATGTTGTGGATTTACTCTCCAACACACAACGGGTGTGCTGAACTAGGAACCAAATGGCATGTTTTGTTGACGAGACAAACTTACTTATTGGGCTGTCGGGTGGTGGAGGGTTTAACGACGCTATTTAACCCAACAAAAACCTGAAATATGGATAATATTGATCGCGAAAGCCTACTACCGTACTTCGAGGTGTTAAACAGAGATGAACATGATTAATCAGAGAGACACCGAGGGACTGTATTGACAAGAATAAGCATAATCCTGTAGGGGGAGCAGTGGTGCCGTGGTTAGCGCACTGCGCTCTGAACCCGGTGACCTCAGTTCACGTATTGACCACGGCTAACATCAGTGGCGGGTGATATCCAAACCGGTCCTAGTCGCCCCCCCCCCCCAACTCTCCCCATCCACACGCACTGACCAGCGTGGTGAAGTAGGGCCAAACAACAATGACCGACACGGCTATGGGAAGCCTTCATCCAGCAGTGGATTGACAAAGGGCTGTACACGAACGTATTTCGCAAGTGTGTTTACAGTCACTCCCCAAGAGGTGGCAGGATAACGCAGGGCCTTCATAATGGCCAAATCAGAGGCACTCGAACATGCACTACTGAGAGCCTCGGTTCAAATCCAGGGTCACATTAAACACATTTTTTGTATTTTACCGGTAAGGCCCCACTGAGTTATGTCGCTCTTTTTCAGCAACGACCTGGCCACAAGTGATCGATCAACCAAGTGGCTTATCACGTGGAAATGTCTCGCAGGCAAATACTGTGAACGCACGTTGATTCTCAATGTGGAGAGAAAACCCCGAAGAAAAATCCACACGACCACGGGGAGAGAGACACATGCAAACTCCAAATGTACAAGCGTCAGGGTAGGGATCGAACCCACGACCTCCTGTATACAAGGCGAGGTAGTTAACATATCCGAGCCACCGTGGCGCCACATTGATTGCGCGGTATCTGTGAGAGCATCTCGCCCATTGAGGCGGGCAACGGGTCACAAGAGGAGTTGCGACGTGGCGAGGAACCAGGCCGGTTTTGTCTCCCCAGTGGCGGTGTTTACACGCGGGAGCAGTCGACAGGGTCACGCATGCCCACAAAGACATAAAACCGCGCATCCCCCTCTCTCTTCGCCATCCCCCGCCCCCCATGTAGCCAGCATGGGCTGCAGGAGAACACATACTGTGAGTGAGAGAGCCTTACACGCACAGCGAGTGTAATCACTGGAGGTCGTTGTGCGGAGCGCGTTGAGGAATTTGCTGAATTAATCGTGCGAAGTGGACAACGTCAGTAAAGTTACCAAAAGGGAAGTGAAAGTTGCTGACAGTTTCGTGGGTTTTTTCCTCATGCTGCTGCTGCAGCTGCTGTGTTGTCTATGTCATTAAGTGCGGCTCGCTGCTACTGCTGCATCGTCAACACCGCGGGTCGTTTGCATCACAGCGACCACGAGGAAGTGCACGGTCTTTATCTTCACGCGCCTGCGGATTTCTCGGAACACAGCGGAGCCGTCGGACGGACATTCACCTTGAGCGGCGGTCGCCGTCAACAGCAGCAGACAGCAGCAGCCGCGCCATGGATGCATCGCTCGGCATTTAAACCACAGCAGAATGAACGAGTGAATGATCGATGCCGTCGCCGCAATAGAGCGGGCTAGAAATGTGCTAAAGTCCAACCCGCCGTGTCAGAAGCATGGAGGCCTCGCAGGGAGCCGTGAAGACCGTGCCCAGGAGTTCAGTGGAGAGCAAATACCATGACGAGTTGAAGCCGGCTCGCCAGTCTCCCCGCAGCTGTTGCGTTTGGGCGGCCCTGAAGCGCGCCCTGTGCTGCGGCTGCTGTGCGGGCTCCGAGCCGGACGACGCCGAGCAGTCGGGCGGCTCGGCAGAGAGAGACGCTCAGCCGTTCGCCCTCGCTGCCTCCAGTGACGCCAAAGGAGAGAGCGCCGCTGCTGCTTCTACTGCAGCAGCGAAGCAGCAGCAGCAACAGCAGCAGGCCACCTTGAAGGAGATGCACGGTGCCACGTGGAGCTTTGACGCAGAGGCGGTGTTGGCCCACGAGCAGCTGCACAAGGAAGCCTTCGACGGAGGGACGGCGCCTTCCAAGGGGCAGACGACGACGCTCAATCCGTACGGCAACGGTGGGGTGGAGGCAGGGGACGTCCAGCTCCTGCAGGAGGGCTCCGACAGCGAAACGTCGGTGAGCGACGAAAGGCGGCCCCTGGGTGCCGCCCGCGAGGCCGACGACGACGCGGCGGAGGCGGGGGACGACCCTCGGCCGATGCGGCCGGGGTCGAGGTCTCACGCCAGGCTGTCGTCCGTGCAGGTGGAGTACGACGACGTGACCATCGCGGCACACTCGCCGCCGCCGCCGAGGGACCCCGGCCACCCGCACGGCGCCCCGTGGGAACCGCGCGCGGCCGAGTTCGCTGCGGGCGTGGGGGACAACTGCCTGCAGACGGCGGCCAACTTGGCTGACATCCTCCAGAGAGACGACAGCGCGAGGAGTCGCGACAACCACCACCATCACCACAACCACCGACACCCCAACAACAACAACAGCCAGCAGCAGCAGAATAACAACAACAAGCGGAGCAGGCTGCAGTCGCGAGACCTGGAAGCCGAGTTGGATCGGAAGGTCTCGCAGCTGCTGAAGAAACACCAAGTGGACCTCCTGCAGACCTACTCGCCCAGCAACGTGATGGACATCATGGCGCGCCACTTTCGCTTCTCGCAGGAGGTGAGCGAGCTGAGCGAGCTGGGCTTGCACGAGGTGAGCGCCGGCCTGGCGGAGATCAGCCGAGAGGTGTGCGAGGACATGAGCTGTCCTGAGGACGAGGCCAGGGAGCTGGTGAGGAGCAGCGTCCGCAGGGTCTCCTCCAAGCGCTCGGGTGCCCTGAGTTCGCCGACCTTCCAGGTGTCGCAGGAGGACAGCGGTGACGAGGCGCTGAGGCTGGGGCACCTGGTGGCCCAGGGGGACGAGTGCTGAGGACGGGCGGGACGTGCCGAGGCGACGCCGCTGCCGCCGCGCCGCTGCTGCTAGCGATGATGATCCCAGAAGGTACGCGTTCCGTTCGTGGTGGAGATGCTGCAGCTGCAGTCTTAACTCCCAGCGGCTTCCTAATATGGGAAAGAAGAGCAAAGGGCCGCAGTAGCGCATCTGAAACCACACAATTCGTTGACCGTCTTTGTTTGACGGCGAGCCAAAAGCCGCTGCTGCTGCGAGGATGACCGCAGTCCGCTTGCTGTTGGTTTTACGCCCCTTGACGAGATCAGCGAGGTGTTCATGAATTGTGAAAAGCACTTTGTGGGTAATGAGCGCGACCTTGTCACGTCTTCGTTCGGCAATCGGAAGCCAATGCAGCTCGGCGAGCCCTGGACAGACACGGTCGGACTGGAATCGCCAGACCAGGAGTCGGCAACCTGCGGCTCCGAAGCCGCATGCGGCTCTGTAAGTGACTGCTTCGTGATGTTATTTATTAAGGACCATCACCGTCTCGGATTCACATTGCATCGCGGCTCTTGAATTATCGAGTTCATTATTGACTTCGACACGAATGTCTCCTTATTATTATTTTTATTATTTTGGATACCGATCCCTGGACACCAACGACATCGAACGCGTGCACCGAGTTGGACTTCTTCTTCGTCGTCTCCCGTCCAACCTCTGTGGATTTTTTTTCTCTCCCAATATTCTGCACAGGCCACCACTTCCGGTTTTGGCATTGACAAATCTTGAGGAATAGCAATGCGTGGTGCTGCAGGGAATCTCAGGAGCTGGTCTGTGTGGTTTGCTTTCCACCCCACCCCCAGAATTTCATGAGAGGAGAGTTGCATCTTGCCGAAACCCACTATCAGTCTGTTTAAGCTCCGTCATGTGAGCAAATTTGGAAATGGAGCTGGATGCGAACTCCTCCCAGCTCCAGTTACCAACTCAGTTAGGAACTGCCACTGAAATTCATTCCGTTTACATTGAATGGGTAAGCGTGGGGGGACGAGGGACCATTGCAGATGCTGCCGATTCGATCTCCAGTCGCGGCAGTTGAAACAATGGGTCCAAGTGTCTTACATCACTCCACCCAGCAGTTCATGTTAGTGCACCACGGTTAGTCGATCGGCGCAGGCCGTGAATGGTGGGGTGAAGTGTGGGTACTCCCTCCTCTTCCACGACGCCCGACCAGTGTGGAAGAGTAGGCCAAAAATTCCCCTCTTAAGTGTGCTTCTCCATATCCCCGTCCGACAACGGAAGCCCCCTCTTTCTTGTCTGCAGTGGCGCCAGCGAGCAAATTCAGGGCTGCGCCCTTTGCCGAGGACGAGCGCGAGGTACCGGTTGGTGACTGCCCATGGCCGAGGGGTTAATAATGTTATAGCGCTGCAGTTTGTAACAAACGTGAACACGTTTCTCCTGCCATCTAAACTCATCACGTGTCCTTATGACATCGTGGACAATACATTCCCACAACTTCTTTATGGCCACATAAAATACATTTTAAAATGTGTAATTTTCCCGTCAGCCCCATGGATTGATGTTTCCCAGCGGCGTCTGTGTTTGAAGCGAACGAAATTCTCGGACAGGTTGTACTCAAATATAGAAGCCCACGAAATCACACGTAATTTAAGGATATTATTGCATCGCATTTGTCATTTATCATTGGTCTCTACTCAGCTCAAAGTAATGCCTAGGTTCCCTTTTTTTTGTTCAATGTCATTCATTCAATAACTTTTTCAAATTTACAATTCACTTGCACTAACTTGCACCAAATTTGAGAAGTTGTGGAAAATAAAACTGAACGTTTGGTGATGATGACGTTGCTGCTGCTACGTTGGCAGTGGTGCACAAGTAGAGTACAATTAATAAAACTACAACACACTCGTCAACAGCACTGTATGTGTGGCCTTAAATTAAAATATATTTCATAAGCAACGTTTCAGGCAATGGTTCTTCGGTGGTCGCGTGGATTTATTTTCCTCTGGGTCTTCTGGTTTTTCCCTCCACATTTAGAAAAACGCGTCTAAATTGTATATATTATTTTACTGCTGTGGATTTTCCCGTGATGATAAGCCACTTCGTTGAGCTATCATTTGTGATCAGGTCGCTTCTGAAAAAGAATCTCGTGGCTCAGTGGGCCTTACGTAGTACTGTAAGATTTGAAAAAATGCTTAGTTTTATCTGTATATATTTTAAAGTGATATGTTTACCTTTCCGATCATTTTCACTCCTGACTTGTTTTTGTATTATTGGTTGTTGGAACGTTCTACACCTGCCCCTCCTGAACATATGTAAAATAATTTAACCCGTAAAAACAAAGTTTTTCACTATAAATCCTTTATATGCGTGTTCAATGGGCCACAACCCAGTCCACATTGGTCTTTGAAACGGGCGGCTAGAGTCCTCTCGTCCTCTGGCTTGAGATGGCTGCCACCTATGGGTCAGATGATTGCCTGCCACCATTAAGCAATTGGTAATTAAATATAAAAAAAAAATTACCTAAAAAGTGTAAAAAAAAAATCACGAAAAGAAATTGTCACGCACAACGAGTCTGTGTGCAAAATGTCAGCTCGATTGGATCACGGGAAGTGGGTTAAAAAACGATTGAAAGATTTGCACGGTCGTAAGCGCGCAAGCAAGCAAGCAAGTGAACTTAATATAAAGGATTTAAAAAGAGCTTTATATCTCGTCGGATTCCTCCAGTGTCAATAAATATTCTGATTATTTGAAAAAGTAATGTGAAAAAAGGCCGTTGCCCAAAGCCCTACCGATTGTGTTTATTTTGAGGCCACACACAGTGGTATTGTTGAAGAATAACAAAACATTATTAATAACAAAACATTATATTTATAAAGTGATCGTTGTACAAGGCACAGCAGCAGCAGACACTCATTATATATGAAAGAAATAACACATGCAACTTAAAGAAAATACGAATTTGTTGAGATTGAGAGCAACTATATTGCTGGTCCCTTTGATGATGACAGCGCGGGCTTTGAAACTGAAATTATCAGCCGTAAATTTGGATTGAAATAAATATACGAACAAATGAATATTGCCCAACTGTGTTCAGCGGGCCCGTTAAAACAAATGCTGCTGCTGCTCCTGCTGGCTTTCCTCGCGTTATTGGCTCGAGCACTCCGCAAACACCGTGGGGCCCCATCAGCGAGAAACAAACCCCCTGAAGGTCAAAGACCAATTCGACAATCTTCTCTGCTTAAACACGTGCTGCTGGAAAGCGTTGGCCCAGCATCACTCTGCTCCATTTCTGTACACACCTCTCCTCTTACTTCACACTATCCCTTACTAAATATTTTGAATATACCGTAAAAAATATATATTTCTTTCGTGACATGTTTGTTTTTAAAATAATTCAACAGGCCTTAAGGATCAGCAGCGTGCCACTCATATGCGCACAGCTAGGTACTGTGCCACTCGCTCGTCCTCTGCTGTCACCGGGTCTCGCCATCTCCTCGCTGCTGAATACATTTCTTTTCGCTCGTCCGCGTTCGTCCACGGGAATCTATCACTTCGCGGCGCCCGATACACCCGCGGACACCGCCGAGCCATCGCGTGGCGTGCGAATAAAAAGCCCAAGCACCGTTCATCAACAACACTGCGTGGGTGTCCTTAAAATACATATCGATAAAAACCTCGGTGACGTTTAGGGCAATGGCCCTGCTTCGTAGCACACATCACTCATGTACATTCTTCATAGCACATATGTAATAAAAGACTCCGTCAGGCACTGCTGGTCTCCGTTTGTCTTTTATTCAGGTTCTTCTCCGCACCCCACTGGTCTCCTCCCGGACCAGTGTCGTCTCGCGCTCGCCCCGTGCACGCTCCCTCTCGCGTGCCACGCACGCTCTCTATCGCGTGCCACGCACGCTCTCTGTCGCGTGCCACGCACGCTCTCTCTCTCGCGTGCCACGCACGCACCTCCGTTAGCTCCTCTATTCCCGCACTCCGCACACCGCTGGCCGACGGCGTGCTGAGGTCCTTCGGCCTCGTGGCCGATGGCGCGGATCTCTCTCTCACCACTCAATGTGGCTCAGACTCTTAACTTCCCCGACTGCCCCGATCTCTTCTGGGCTCCCACTTATCTACATTCCCCCCACGTGACCCTGACTCCTCCCCTTCCGGATCGTTAGATCCGGCCTTCCCATACTACCCCGCTGGCTCCGCCCCCATTCACCTCGCCTCCCATTGGAGCCGAGGTGAACGGTGGCCCCTCCCACACGCCTCACAGACCAGGCTCCGCCCCCCAATACCCCGGGCCGTGTGATTGGACCAGAGCCCAGCAACAACCCCATTTACGCTCGCATTACATGACCCCCCCCCCCCCCTGATGAAAAAGCCAGCCGTCCCGGCTGCAATAGGACAAAATAATGCGAGCGACAGCATCACAATCAGGAATCACCAGACACAACGGAAAGTATAACAACAACACAATTAACGAGAGGGAAGGGATTTGGAATGAGTGCGGGTCGCCGGCCCGTCCTTCACGAGAGGCGGCGCCCTCAAAGGTCGCAGTCCCGACCAGGGTTTTAGGAGCGGCGGAACCGGAACCATCCGCCGCTGATGGAGGCCTATCCGTCCCAGCACCCCGTTCCCCAGAGAGGTCCGTAGTCGGGGCCCCCTGCAACTGCAACTGCAACCGCGGCGGAGTTGGAGGAGCAGCGGGGCCAAGCGTCCCTGTCGCCGTGGTAGGCCCACCCGGTGCAGGAATCCCTGTGTCCGGCAGGATCACAGCCGGCCTGTCTGCAGGAGGCATGGTTGAACAGGCAAAGTCAGTGGCACGTCGAACGCGACAGACACCGGCAAGGCAACGTTAGGAGATGACGCATCCACTCGCGGGGCCAAGTAGGGTTTCAATCGGGACGTGTGAACGTACCAACGCCGCGATTCGACCCAAACGCGCGTGGACTGCGGGCTAGGGACCTCAATAAGCACAACCGGCCCCTGCCAGGGTTTGTGCATCTTAGGGGAGGTCCCCACCGGTACCTGTGGGCAGTGGAGCCAGGCCATGTCCCCCACTCGCCAGGGGACCCACGATGAGAGCGCCGGGCGCAACGTTCATTCCGGACCTGGGTCATTGCCATAGCCAATCGGGCCGCCTCCCGCGCTTCCGCCACGCGCCGAGAGGCATCACGAATATACTCGGGGAGGGGCTTAACAGGACCCCTCACCGGCGTGCCAAGTTGCACTTCCACCGGCAGCACATCAAAAACAAGGGTGAGTACCCCGTTAACGCATGTGGTGCCATCTGGTAAGCGGAGAGCACCCCAGGGATATACAAATCCCAATCGGCCTGCTTCTTGCTAATCATCTGACAGAGCATGGCCGACAGGGTCTGGTTCAACCATTCAACCATCCCATCAGTTTGTGGATAATAGGGAGACGTCCGAACTTTCTTAGTCCCCAGTGCGTCGCACACATCCCGCAATAGGTTGGAAGAAAAATTTCACCCTTGGTCTGTAAGCAACCTTTCCGGCGCCCCCTTGTCCATCACATATCCGAACAGAAATGCCTCCATGATAGACACCGCCGACTGGTCGGGCAAAGGCCAGGCCATCGGCCAGTGGGAAAGATATTCAACCCCGACCAATAAAAATTTGTTCCCCCGAGCGGACGGGGGAAAGGCCCCCAGAATATCCAACGCCACCAACTCGTTAACCCGCGACATTTGTATCGACTTCACTGGGGGAACATATGGTTGCTTAGGCGGCTTCTGCCGGGCACAGTCGGAGCATGCCCGAATATGCCCGACGATGTCAGTCGTCATGCCGTGCCAAAAATAATCCCGCTGTAACGTCAACAAGGTTTTCTGCACCCCGAGATATAACAACTTCTCAGCGTGCAGAATCCGAATCAACTCATATCGCAACGACGACGGCACAACAAGACGCCAGCGATCGTGCAAGCCTTCCCTTCACATCAACAAGCCGTCATGGAGAGCCACTCCCAGCGTCCCACCAGACGATGGATATCCCTTCTCCTTCGCAGCCCGACTCCGTAAGGCCCCCAGCGAATCATCGAGCAATTGCTCTCGAATCCACATGGAACGCGGCAAATTTAAAACCCCGTCGGCCGGTTCCGGACACGTGGAAGCCCCGGGCATCTCCACAGCGGACACGACAGGATGCGGGGGCTGTGGAACCCGCGTGCACCTATTCGTGCCAGAGGCACAGGTGCAGGCGGATCCCTGCGGCAATCGGGAGAGCGCGTCCGCGTTTGCGTGACGTGACCCCTTACGATATTGAATCTCAAACGAAAATTCCTGCAAAGTTTCCAACCATCGCGCCAATTGGCCAGACGGTTGGTCAACTTTCAGGGAATATTGCAGAGCCGCGTGGTCCGTGCGCACAATAAATTTGCGGCCATACAAATACGGGCAGTATTGACGGACAAAATGCACTATAGCCAACAGTCCCCGGCGGGTAACGCAATAGCGGGTCTCCGCCGGAGATAAAGCGCGGCTCCCGTAAGCCACCACGCGCTCGACGCCACCCTTAAACTGCGATAGGACGGCCCCAATCCCCGTGTCACTAGCGTCGGTATCCAGAATAAAAGACAGAGTGAAATCAGGGTAGTCCAGCGTCGGCGCTGACGCCAAGCGATCGCGTAGGCCATGAAACGCCGCCTCCTCCGCCGGCCCCCAGCTGAACCTCCGGTTCTTTGCCATATGGAGGTGCAACGGCCTAGCGATCATGGCAAAATTTGGAACTAACCTGCGATAATAGGAAGCGAACCCGACAAAACGAAGCACGTCACCCACCGTGGCCGGAATCGGCCAGTCCCGGACGCACGCCGTTTTCTCCGGGTCCTTGGCCACACCGTCAGAGCTGACTATGTGGCCCAAATAGCACACGGATCGTTGCAAAAGGTGACACTTCTTGGGCTTAAATTTCAAATTGGCAGAAAGCGCCCTAGCAAAAACAGCATCCAATCTCTGAAGATGCTCCTCAAACGTACGGCTGAACACAATAACATCATCCAAATATATCAAGCACGTGTCCCACTGCAAACCAGTCAACAAGAGTTCCATCAACCTCTGGAACGTAGCAGGGGTGGCGTTCAACCCCATGGGAAGACAATTAAACTGAAACAGGCCCTGCGGCGTACGGAAAGCCATCTTTTCCCTCGAGGACTCGTCCAGGGGGAGCTGCCAGAACCCCAAAGAGAGGTCAAGAGTGGAAAAAAATTTCGCCCCAGACAAGACATCGAGAGAATCATCCATACGCGGCAGGGGGTAAGCGACCGCAACCGATACCTTGTTTAACCTCCGAAAATCGACACAAAACCGTAAATTATCATCCTTTTTCTTTACCAGGACGACCGGAGCGCCCCACGGGCTGTTGGATGGAGAGATAATGTTAGCGGCTAGCATATCATCCACCGCGCCGCGTACATGATCCCTCTCTGCCGGGCTCAACCGATGTGGATTCATCCGAATGGGGCAGCATCCCCGGTATCAATATGGTGGGAGAGTAACGAGGTGTGTCCCAGATCGAAATTGTCTTTACTAAAGACATCAGAATATTTCTCCAACAGCGCGCGAAGCGCAGACCGCTGGTTCGTAGTCAAGGACACATTTTCTTGACACAACCCGGCGATCCATCGATCGTCCTGCGCCGTCGAGGCCAAAACCCCCCCTACGAGGACCCGGTGGGCCGGATCATCATGGGCCGAGAAGGCGGTCATAGCATGTGCCAAAACCGTTCCGGCCGGCACGACGACATTGTCCGCGCCTCCATTCAACACTTGCAAAAACGGAGGCTGACCCGGCTGAATAATCATCCGTGCCGTGACCAGCGCCAGGCCATCCATAACCGCGTTGGACGGCGACAACAACACCCCTGCCGCCCCCTCGTCCCCAGGCACGGGCTTCCGATAACGCAGTGGGATAAGCATCTGCAAGCCAGGTGGAATGTCGACCGAAACATCGAATAGCGCCTGCACCTGGCGGTCCGGAGCGGACTGGCCCCACGGCGACGGCAAAAAGAAAATCTTCTGGCCCGCCGGTAACTCTGACAATTCTGATCAACCCTTATCTGAATGGGCATCTTTGCCAGGAAATCGGTCCCCAATAAACACGGCACAGCGAGGGACCTGGAGATTAACACCATCCCCGAAGCCGACACACCCCCAACCGAAATACGTGCCTCCACCTGACCAACGATGCCCATACTCCCTCCGTTCGCCGCAACACATGAATCGTAAACCGGTCAAACCCGCGACGGCGAAATGGACAGGAGATGGAATATCACGTCCGAGATGATAGTTGCGGACGCGCCCGAATCTACCAAAATCAGCACGTCGACCCCCTGTTTCGAACCCGGCACGGTCGCCGACCCAGTAGCAACTGCGACCACCCTCCGTGCCAATTTTCGCCACTGTGTCAGCGAGCGACACGGACCCCTTAGAGTCCCCCCGTTAGAACAGGCCCCTGGAACGCATACCGATGGTGATGCATGAGATGACAGGCCTTGCCAGGTGTCTGATGCGTACCGACTTGCCTGACACGGTTGACTCTGGCTGAAGAGGCAGGCGAGGGCGACTCCGACAGTCCCGCGCAAAGTGTCCAAGACGCCCGCAGCAGTAACACGACGAGTCGGCCCGCCGCCCGGCTCCCCTCCCGTCTCGACGATCCCTCAGCAGTGGCCGGGAGCGCGACTCTGCTCCCCCTCGAGGAACCCACTGGGCCGCCGCCGCAGTGAGATCGCCAGGCCCCCTTTCGTCCGGCACAAAGACAGCCTTTGACGGAGTCCACCCGGCGGCGCCTCCCTCCACGGTCGGGCTCCCCGTCCAGGCGGTCACCTGTGCCCAACGGCGCAAGTTGAACTGCGCGTCGAGGCACTTGGCTGGCATCTGGGAGGTCAGCTGCTCATGGCCGCACACCGGCATCGGAATGCCCAAGTCTTTGGACAGCTCCAACATCTTACCCAGTATCAAGGGCTCCAACAAGTCAGGCTCTGTTTCTGGATACGCGGCCATGGCCAGCTCCAGCACAGCGCCCCGGAAAGCCACAGGCGATTCCTCTGGTGCCCGTTGCCTCTTGACGAATCTGCGGTGTGCGTCGTCCGGAGGCTCGTACGCTTCCGCCATTTCGTCGAACGCCCCTTTCAGCGTCGCCTTCTTCGCGGCCTTGATGGAGCGTAAGAATTTCAAAGACTTGTCATCCAGGAGCATCGGCAGAACTTCCAAGTCCTCCGCATCCGTCCACTTGGCAGATCGGACGGCCGACTCAAAACGCCACGCAAATGTACTCCAATCTCCTCCAACTGAGAATTCTTTAATCGTCGTCAGGCGATGGCTGTGAGTCCCCGAGCTGCTGTCTTCCAATGCAGGCGTCCCATGCGGCGGCGACAAGATGGCGTCTTCCTGCCGTGACATCGACAAGATGGCGGCTTCCTGCCGCGGTGGCGACAAGATGGCGGCTTCCCGCCGTTCGTCCGTGACCACACCCAAGATGGCGGCGTCCTGCCACGTGTCGGAGAGGGCGGGAAGCCTCGCAGAGGCCCCAATGGCAGACGGCTCGGCCCCACCTGAAGGCTCCCCGCTTGAAGACCCACCGCGTAGCCGATCCGGCATCGTCGCTGGCGCGACCAGGGTGACTAAATCCAGCAGAACGGCCCACAGTGAATCAAGCTGGACTGCCACGTGTCACCAGCCGTCCTCGGCGCCCGTCGACGCAGACGGCCCGGCCGCCCCGACGACATCTTGTACTCCTGTCATGTCGCTCGCCACCACTTCGCCCACGTCTTCCATGGTCGGGACCGCCACCGCCGGAAGAAGGTCCTCTTCGTCTTCTGAAGATGGTGCAGGTATATTCTTTTTCTTGAGATGTTTTGACATCTCGTTCCACTTCTGACACCAGTGGAATAAAAGACTCCGTCAGGCACTGCTGGTCTCCGTTTGTCTTTTATTCAGGTTCTTCTCCGCACCCCACTGGCCTCCTCCCGGACCAGTGTCGTCTCGCGCGCGCCCCGCGCACGCTCCCTCTCGCGTGCCACGCACGCTCTCTCTCGCGTGCCACGCACGCTCTCTCTCTCTCGCGTGCCATGCACACTCTCTCTCTCTCGCGTGCCACGCACGCTCCTCCGTTAGCTCCTCTATTCCCGCACTCCGCACACCGCTGGCCGACGGTGTACTGAGGTCCTTCGGCCTCGTGACTGATGGCGCGGATCTCTCTCTCACCACCCAACGTGGCTCAGACTCTTAACTTCCCCGACTGCCCCGATCTCTTCCGGGCTCCCACTTATCTACATTCCCCCCACGTGACCCTGACTCCTCCCCTTCCAGATCATCAGATCCGGCCTTCCCATACTACCCCGCTGGCTCCGCCCCCATTCACCTCGCCTCCCATTGGATCCGAGGTGAACGGTGGCCCCTCCTACACGCCCCGCAGACCAGGCTCCGCCCCCCAATACCCCGGGCAGTGTGATTGGACCAGAGCCCAGCAACAACCCCATTTACGCTCGCATTACACATGCATGACACAAGATGCAGAAGGACCATTGTTAATAGCCACGCTCAACCTGACAGATGAAAGGAGTATGCAGCTACTGCGGAAAATAGGACGTGCCGGTAATGAGGGCGCAGGTCATAGGAATGTTGTTTTTTCCCTTTTGGCACCCTTTAATCACGCGGGGGGAGGGGTGGGGCTGAGTAAAACGAGAGATTCTATGCTTCTCTGCACTTCGCACCCCGAGGGACAGTGCGCGTCTCTTGCACCACAACCCCGCGTGACGCTGTCCATTCCTGCGCTGTATAAACAGCCCCCCCCCCACCTCCTACCCCCACGTGTTATTAGCGAGAGCCGGGTGGGTGACATCTCAAACTGGTCTGTGAGCCCTCCGGTTTCCTCCTGACCCAGAGAACACTCCTTCAAACGGAATTTGCAAAGATTGAACAACAACAAAACACAAATCCACAATCTTCTGCTGCCAGCCAAAGGGCGCATGTTGAGACTCTCTGAGGGCTCCCCGAGCACGACATTGGGACAGACCCAAGTGCTGCCATGGGTTGACTAACTGAGATGACTGGCAGAAGCAACAAAAAATCACTGCAAAAAAGACAAAGAAAGATCCCCCGTACAGCCTCAACAGACTATCGGGGAGAGTGCTGTTAGCGAGCACCAATGAAGGCCGGAACGTTACACGAGGGGGTGGGTGGCCAGCACCAATCTCGACCACCTTTGTCTCCCTAGTGGCGATGTTTACACACCACGTCCTCATATAAGGTTGAGTTTACCTAGATGGGGGGTGGGGCAGGACCGGTTAAGATATTCGTCACTGGTGTTGTCCGTGACTGGGAATCGAACTCGCGTCGTGGGGTTCATCGCGAAGCACACTAACCGCTACACTTCCGCTCCCCCCTAACACACAGACACACATCACACCAAAGATGCACACAGTGAAGTCAAATAAACACACGCACACACACAAGCCACTCACAAAAACACGTACACACAAAACATAGGGACACAGACACACATCAAAGACAAAGAACCCCCGTATAGATTTAACAGACTGTTGGGGCAAGTCCTGTTAGCGAGCATATATGAAGGCCGGCACAGCACACGAGGGGGTGGGTGGCTAATACCACGCCCTTTGTCTCCCAAGTGGCGATGTTTACACACTGCAACAGACACTCATTGGAAGCTGAGTCGACCATGGTGAGGCCCATGACCGGTTCAAATAATCGCCACTGGTTATTTCGGTAAAGTCATGTAGATAGAAAATTATTAGATCACGACGTTTCGATCGCAACACAAGCGACCGTCTTCAAGTGAGAGAGAGAAAGCTACTAAAACGAGGTCTTATGTAGGTCTTATGTAACTGCTGCTGCAGCCACAACTGAGTTTGGGGAAACGAAACGACATATCTCGGACCGTGTTCGCGAACACAATGCAGATCTGAAGCACAGTCGGACCAATACCTCTGCCGTTGTGGGTGATTGTTTTAATGCTGTGGGCACACACGAAATATATTTTTCCAAGACGAAGGTACTCTGCAAACCCACTGTCTATCATCAGAGATTTGTTCATGAAGCCATCCAGATATATAAACACAGACACCACTTCAACCGAGAAGATGGGTATAAATTGAGCAATCATTGGAAGGACGTGATTAACCAGGTAAAGTCTTAACCTGCTGTGATGTTTCCATCCTTCCTGCGATTTTAGCTGACTCTGTGAGTTGCATTTTTAGGTTGGATGTCTTTGTATTGACGGGCTGGATGTCCTTCTCACTCAGTCACCAATGCTGTGACATACTAGGCAAGTCACCGATGCTGTGGAATATTAAGTTCGTGCATTGACATGCTAATCTCTCACTATACAATAGCCACTTCCACAGCCTCAGGCAAACCATCTCTAGCCCAGCCCTCTTACCCGGGGGCTGCACCCATCTCAGGCCTATATAAGACCTTGTTTCAGTAGCTTTCGCTCTCTCACCTGAAGACGGTCGCTTGTGTTGTGATTGAAACGTCGTGATCTATTAATTTTCTACCCACGTGACTTTACCGAAAGAACCAAAGAGTATAGATTCCTGCAGTCACGAAAGCTTCAAATCCAGATCGCCAATGGTGTTGGCCATTAGCAGGAATGGAACTCGGTTCAACGGGTTCGGGCCACAGCGCGCTAACCACTTCACTTCCGCTCCGCACATTCAGGGACACAAGCAGACACACACGCAGACACACACGTCTCAGTTACACAACATACTCGTCTCGGGTAAGGATCGGCAAACCTGCGGCTTCGGAGCCGCATGCGGCTCTTTAAGGGACTTGCTTTGCTTCGTGACACGTTATTTATTAAGGGACCACCATCTCGTATTCACCACAGTCCATTGCGGCTCTCGAAATATTTGTTTCTTTTTTATCCAATTCTATAAATGCCTCTTATTGTAATTTTTTTGCCCACCTCTAGCTCTGGGGGAAAACATATCAAATAAATATATATATTATACAAGCAACTTTCTGCCTAAACCTGTTCTGCCTTGTGTAACATGACTGATACTTTGTAATACAAAGGAGCGATGGAAAGTGTGTGGTATTTTACAGGGGGTGGGGGGGCACGTGGAGCTTTCTGCAGCGGTAGAAAACCAGCTAGGTGGGACCAAAATCAGAATATGTATTTATACTGGAGAAATCCGATGAGCTATACGGCTCTTTTTCACAGATGTCAAAGTAACAGGCGGAGTGGCCACGATTTCGTCCATGGGCCGGATCAGACACGGACACACAGGCAGCTAAGCATGGACAACTCCTGTCGCACCAATTTATTTCACGTGGCCAGTGAATAGTTTTTTTCTTCATCCTCCCACTCGCTTCTCTGATCGCAGCAATCATTCGCCGTTGTTGGTCACGTTTATCGGAATCAGAATATGTATTCATACGTTACAACAGCGAACAGTGCAGAAACATGAAATAAATTGTGGACCCGCTAAACCAATGCTGCAACCACAGAGAGAGAGACATGGAAACTCCAAATATACAGGCAAGCTAGTTAACATCTCGCCACCGTGGTGCCTTCAAGTCGCATGGCAACACAGACACCACTCCCTGTCTCATCACGCATCGCCATGCGTTGGTAAATGTAGGTACCACTTTGTGGGCAAGTGAGCAGTGTCTTGTCCTATGGAGAGAATCCCCCCCCCGCTCTGCAGGGCTGTATTAGAAGAGTGAACCACTGATGCTTCCTCAAGGCTCATTTGAGTAAGCAGACAGAACACTGGACGGACGCAACATTCCCGCTTTCTACACCCGCCTCTCCACGTAGACCATTAAAAATACTTCTTACACAACCGACCCTGATTCATTACACTCGAGTCGACCTCTGCACACGGAGTGGGGTCATGAACACAGTCACAACGTCCTCCCACATCCCACATACAGACGCGCACACAACGTGCATGCCCACCCTCCCCGTTTACAGCCACCGGTCGTGTTCACAGCCACAATGCGTCATGAAGGCCAACTTCAGTCGAGTGCAGGGTAGTAATTCCCTTGGCCTGGTAATAGCATGTGCCTCACTGACCCTGTCATGTTTGTTAATCAGTACCCATTTCATCGTCAGCCGCATCAGCCGGGGGTGTCTCTGTGTGTCTGTGTGTGAGTGCGTGTATTAGGGAGCCTGGGGACCGGTAGTGGTAGCGGTTAGTGCGCTGCGCTACGAACCCGGCGACCGGAGTTTGATTCCCGCTTGCGGCCAACACCGATGTCGATTATCTGAACCGGTCCTGGGCCTCCCCTAGGTCGACTCATCCTCAAAGAAGTACCTGATGCCACGTGTAAACATTGCCACTGAGGAGACAAAGGCGGCCGGGGGTGGTGTTGCCCACACACCCTCTCGTGTGCCGTGCCGGTCTTCATAGGTGTTCGCTATACAGGGGATCTCTGTCTTTTTGTGTGTATTATGAACCTATTTATTAAACTAAACTATTTTTATTCTTTGGGTCATCAGGTCAAGTCACATAGGTTCAAAGAAAATAACAAAAAACTACGACGTTTCGATCACAACACAAGCGGTCGTCATTTTGTTATTTTCTTTGAACCTATCTACGTGACTATACCGAAAGACCCAAAGAATATGAATTCCTGCAGTCACGAAAGCTTTAAGTCAATATTTAAACTATTTTTATGTTACCAGGTAAAGCCCACTAAGTTGTATAGCTCTTTTTGACAAGCAACTTGACCACAAATGATAGCACAACGAAGTGGCTTATCAAGTGGAAATTTCAAGCAGCCAAATAAGCTAAAAGCATGTTGATTATGAATGTGGAGGGAAAAACGGTGAACCTGGAGAAAAATCCACGCAACCACGGGGAAAACACGTAAACTCCAGATATACAACAGGCGTTAGGGTCGAGATCGAATTCACGACCTCCTCCATACCAGGCAAGGGAGATAACATCTCGCCACCGTGGCACCTTGTGGGTGCTACTCGCTAACAGCACTTTCCCCAACAGTCTGTTAAGGCTATATGGGGGATCTTTGTCTTTGCAGAAGGGACCTCTTTCCGGTTCGCAAATTAATACAACAATTCGGAGCATCCTAAAAAGAGTGATGGCTTGGGATCATTCTGAACATGTGACGGGACAGAGACGTCACTTAAGTGGCTAAGGATAATAATAGATCAGCAGCCAAGGAATGGAATGCGTCAGAGAGGGAAGCTGCCTAGGGGATGGAGCGATAAAATCAGCTTCCGTTGCAAGTGCTAGGTGGATTATTACATTGTGAGGAGCGGTGGCACAGCGGTTTGTGTACTGCACTACTAACCTGGCGATCTGAATTCGATTCCCGCTCACGACCAATAACAGTGGGGAATATTCGAACCAGTCTTGGGACTCCCCTCGGTCGACTCAGCCTTAAATGAATACCCTCGTGCGCCGTTCCGGCCTCCATAGATCCTACTCGCTAACAGCACTTGCCCCGAGAGTCTGTTCAAGGCAATACGGGATTTCTTTGTAATTGTTTTTCATTACATCGAAGGGTTTGTGGTTAGTGAGGCTTTCATCCATATGTAGACACACAAAATGGCCTCTACGCTGTTGCACCAGCCACGCAGAGCGCCGGGAGCCTCCATTGGAGGACTGGCGGTCACGTGACCGGGAGCGGGGAGCTCCAGTCGGGATACAGGAGGGGGCGTGGCCGACGGCGGCGCGAGGCGGCGGCCAGGGGATAAAGGGGGGTCGCCGGGGGACTCAGGGCTCGTTTGGGGATCCACTGAAGATGTCTTCGCTCTTCGCTGCCGCTCTCCGTCGTCGTGTAGGTTTAGTCAGGGAAACGTGGGCCCGTAGCAAGTGTGCTACCGACCCGGTGTTAGCTAACTCACACACACATAGTGAACAGTCTAGGACAGTTAAGCCACACTTAACAATAGAACCCAGTAATCAGTGAGTTGTTTATTAAACACGTTGCCTCCACACATATAGTGTGTGCGCCTCAGTAAGTACACACGCTACACATAAATGGATTTACCATGGCGAGTGATGATGATGTCTCTGATTTGTATTTCTTTCTCCCATTAAAATGTCAACGCTCGTGTAAAAATGAAATAACAGTAATGATGCTGTTGTTTTTTGACAGATTCTTATTTAAATCATCGGATGAAACATGAAGACAACTGCCGCGGCAAAGACAACGGTCGTGTTGAACCTGTGATAATATCTCTCAAGTGCGAAAGACACATTCGACGGCAAAAAAAAGCATCAAGACGCCAACACAATTCTTCACTCAATTCCGACATTGACCGACGGAGCGCTTAGCACTGACGCTTTCATCCTTCCTAGCGCGCACTGAGAGAAGCCTCCGTCATCCTTCCGCCCTTGATGACTCCAGCTTTTGGCTGGACACCTACTGCGGAGAGCTGAGCCACTCCCTAGCACATCGGGTTCTTCCAGCCTCAGGACAACTAACTCTGTCCTACGGGGGAACGCAGTTTGTCAAAGGATTATCTTCGTTTGTCAAAACTTCTGTGTTGTATGTGCAGTACTGTTATGTTGTCATCTGCTCATCCGTAGACTGTTTAGCTGCCGCCCTTACCACCCGTAAAAATAGCGTGGGACAGTGAGCAACGATGTGCGGACTGTATTTGCTGGAATGCTCACATCCCTGGTGGGGTGACCGGGCGTGAATAGGCACGTACGGTTGGTCAGCTACCATGGTGCGATGGTCAGCGGTTGAAACGACGGTGCAAGTTTGTTCACTCGCTCCACTCCTCCCTGCCTCTGTCCACCCAAGCAGTGTCAATGAGTTCCATCACACAGTCGAACGACTGGTCTCGCGCGTGGTGGGGGTAAAGTGTGGGTGCTTCCACACCGCTTCCAGAGGGCCCTTCCCCTGGATGGGCCCTCTAGAGAGGGGATCCCTGTAGTGGGGACCCCTTCACCCAGCAGTGGCATGAACCAAGTAAGCGCAGGGGCTGTGCCTTTGCTATGTAAAGTCGCAAGATGGCAGAATTACCACACGCGATAGAGGGGAAGACAAGCTGATGGTCAACAACACAGCGTCTCGTGCACACATGTCCACGGTCATAATTGATAGCCATGGAATCATTCGGAATGCCTTACCCGGCCGCGGCGGGGCACCAACGAGTCTAGATTGAACGCCAGCTGGAATGGAACGCATCAAGAGTGGAACGTCTACCACGGAGATGGAGCCACGAAAGGGGCACGTGCGTGGATGCTGGACCCGTTGTCATATCGCAGGATCGCGAGAGGCCGCAATGACACGGGGGAGGCTTTCATCCAGCAGTGGATTGACTGTGGCCAATGAAGATAACGATGGCGATGATGCCAATGATGATGAGGAAGGACATCAAGGTGGGTGAGAGGACCAGGCTGAGGCAGGCCAAGCTACTTTCAGATCGGTGGTGGGTTGCTACGAGAGGCTGCAGCAGGCAAGGCACTGGAAGAGGTGAGCTGAGATGAGACCACCATGGGGTGGGTTTTGAGATCTCACTCAAATACTGAAGCAAGCACAACGAGACACTCGCCAAAGCGTTGCCCTGACTGTCTCCCACAATGCACCGCGCGTCGCTTGACTTTGAAGCGCGCGGCAGATAATGAAGCAGTGGCGATACGAACCCGCACTCTGACGGCACTCATAAAGGTCGCGTGATCGCAACTTTAAAATTGATATATTTTTGTTATTTTCATTCACAGAATATGCTTGTGTTGGGCGCCTCAACCTACACCGTGTCTTCTATTCCCGGACATGCAAAGTCATTTTCCTAACTTACGTTTTTATCATGTAATTTAAGGAAATTTTTCGTAAATAGCATGTAAATGTGATTTCGTTGTATGTTTATTTTTGTTAACACTATTATTCGTAAACAATACTAAATAATTATATATATGTGGGTTTAAGTTGGGTGAGGTGAGTGGTTCTCAAATGGGCTCACCTTCCTCTTTTCTACTGCACAACCGAGCCGTACTAGGGCCGTGCCAAGCCACCTCGGCGTGGCTCAGGATTGGCCCGGTAGTTTTTCCCACTGCAGAACCCGAGCCCGTGCCGCTGACATCACAAACATCACTGGCCATGACCCTGGCCCTGCTTGGCCTCAAGCCAGATTGAAGTGCCATTACGAGTCCAGCTATTTCACGTTCCGGTTCTGCCTTAGTCTCACAAATCGCTGGTGGGAGAAAAAAACTCGTGAAGTTAGGGGCTCCCGTCAATGCCTCAATGCGGATGTGCCAGATGGAAAAGGAATAAAGGTTTTTTTAAGTTAGCCCAGAGCCAGTTGTGGAAATTCCATTAAACCAATAGGATTATAGAGGAGCTTTAGTAGCAGCGCCATTGATGCTCTGGGTGCTAAACTAAAACTAAACATTTTTTTTTATTTTTCCAGGTCAGGCCCACTGAGCTATGTGTCTCTATTTCAGAAGCGACCTGGCCACAAAAATCAAAGCTCAACGAAGTGGACTACCACGTCGAAATTTATAGCAGCAAAATACTATAAATGGACGTTGAATCTAAATTTGGAAAACATGCAAACTCGAAATATACAGAGGCGTTAGGGTCGAAATCGAACCCACGACCTCCTGTATACTAAGCAAGGTAGTTAACATCTCGCAACCGTGGTTTGATTCCGGTGTCGGCCGTCCGTGATTAAACCGGGCTGTAACGTATAGTGGGTTCATGTTCTCAGACCGGGCACCAAATATTGGACGAAAATATTTTAATTTCAGCTTTGTTACATAATTTACTTCTAAAAGAAACTCGACCTTCATTGAAAAACCCAGGGAAACACAGCGTTAAGAAGCACTCTCTCGTATTGGGTGAGATGGGCCCCTATATGGGCGCCCCCTATTTTGGCGGCCACTATTGGATGACTACTCGAATGTATGTATGTTGAACTTCTATCGCATCGTACGTAGCTAACCGTGATTATCGTGCTATTGGGGCGGCCCCTATTGGGGTGACCCTATTGAGGCGGCCCCTACTAAGGCGACCACTATTGGGGCGACTCTATTGGGGCAGCCCTATTGGAGTGAGCATATTGGGGCGGCCTCTATTGGAGCGAGAGATATTCGGGTGACCCCTTTGGAGCGACCCTAATTGGATGGCGCCTAATGTGGCGGGCCCTATTGGTATGGCCCCTATTGAGACGACCCTATCGGAGTGACTTTGTTGTATCGTGACTGGACGTGAGGCCCTGACTGGAAGTGAGGCCCTGGCTGGACACGAGGCCCTCGCAGGATGCGGGAGTTCCAGGAGGAGGTCTCATCCTGCTAACGACGCTCATGACGACAGCACCACTGTCACGAGACTGCACGTTCAACGTCGATGCGGAAACTTTGAAGTAGATTTATCATTTCTTTTTCGCTACAGTGAAGCTAACGTTGTGTTGCTTCGTTCAATGTTAAACTTAGCCAATGTGCCGAGCCACGGATCTGCGTTTTGCTTCGGCCTTGGAAGTAGTTGCAAATGCACGTTATTATCTTTATTAATATTATTTAGATTATAGTAAGAGGAGGGATTTTGTTACGTACCATTGGAAGGTGATCTCTGTATTTGTGTGCAAAATTAACAAAACTATATAAAGTCACGTTCCAACATGTAATCGTGTTCGAGAAGTTACACCTTTTATCGTTACTTATGTACCTGGGGGAGCCACACTGAGATCGACCCACTTCTGGAGGGTGCTGTTGCATTGGGTTGTTTGGCTAGCACGGGTGGCATTGTGTGTCGGGAGTAAACCGGAGCCCCTACGTGGCTGTTTATCTCATGGTCAGGTCACCTCTTTCATTATTGTTTTTGTACGCGTCGCACTGTCTTCATGCGTAAATTCTCGACTAAAAAATGAATCTTTTTTAAATGTCTTCATCTCTCTTCAGTTATTTTCAAACGTCTTCCTCAATTCTTCTTTCTTCCCTTGGTTGATGATAAACTATTTTCAACCTTTTCATGCACGGCGCCTTGAGAACCATTGTTTAATGGGCGCTTTACACATGATAATGTATTATTATTCTTAAATTCCAGCATCTGCACTTCAGTTGGCAGCAGAGGTCACAATCGGGTACCCGATACCCGTACCCTACCCGATACCCATTTGCGACCCTGGTGCGGCCGGGTACGGGTAGGCCGTGAGTCACTGGTGAGTAACCGTTTGTCACTCATTTCCAAACGTCTTGTCTCTTCTCACAATTTAAGTTCCTAGAATCAACCCACCCGCGCCTGCAACATGGCTTCATCCCAGAGGTCGTAATCGGGTACCCGTACCCTACCCGATACCCGGCCGGGTACGGGTAGCCGGGTATCGGGTAGGGTACGGGTACCCGTTTGCGACCCTGGTGCGGCCGGGTACGGGTAAGGAATCAAAACCCGTTTACGACCTCTGGTTGGCAGTCAACGTTCGAAGCTGACTGCGACCCTCGAAGGAACAGAGCCGCCCCCCTTGGTCCCCCCCCCCCTCGTGATCCGTGGTCCAAACAAATCACTGGAGACGCCGTGAACGGCAGCGAGAGCAGTTGAAGCGAACGCTGTAATCGCAAGAGGTCACGTTTGGCGCAACGCTCCTTCGCTGACTGTGCGTGCTGAATGAGTTATCATCCTTATATGACAACCTGTGTACCCAGAGAAAGCATTACTGAGTCCCATGAATATATTTCAGGAGGGTCCTGCCACGTACTGAGGGTGATGCTGCTGCTGTGTGATCCCAATTGAGTATGAGAATAGGTTTTCCCCTTTTTTCTGGCAACAAAACAGGTGTTAAGATGTTCAAACACCAAACTGAAACCTTTTACAATTGAGTAATTTGCGGGTTATTTTTTACCATTCGGGTGTCTTGGCCGATACTGGATACATTACACGATGTGTGTGTGTTTAGCTATGGGAGGAAGCCAGAGCACCCAGAGGAAACCAATGCAGAATAGGAGGAGAACGTTATAATTCGCCACACATAAATTGGCCTGAATGAGGAATCGAACCTAGGCGCTACTCACTGTGAGCAAAGAAGCGCCACAACTGCGCCTCCCTGCCGTCATAAAGTTAAGATGAGCAGATGGTGTATCTAGTACGAGCATATCGAGTGTACGTGCTGCTGAACTAGCTACTGCTATTCGAAGTGTGACAGCCACCAACGTTTGAGCAGCTGGGTGCAATCCGTGGACCTGGGTGTCTCAATAAAAAGTTGAATGTGCACGGTAACGTTTTTGTTCCAGAAAAAATGCAATCGAGAGTATGTGGGCAGCAGCACAGGTCAAGAGAACAGCTGACAAGAGATAAGAGACAACAATAACTCGATTAGAGTGAATACCACGAAAGAGAAGGGAAGAGAGGAAGCAGCATCAGTGAGACAACATCTTGGAATTCGGAGGCGCAGACTTACCAGGAATAAAATGGGGGAGACCTTTGCCTAGTAGTGGGAAGTTAGAGGCAGGTAACAACAACCACAACCACAACAGACTCGCACGGAGATCCACGGACTCGCACGGAGACCCACGGAACAGGAGATAGAGGTTTAGTGAAATAAGACAAATTTAGACAAATCTCGACGTAGTAAGATGACGCGAGAGAGCGTAATTGAGCATGGGGATTGCGAGCTGAAACTTGTGATGCCCTCTACTGTTGTCGTCAATCCGGGTACCCCTTGAGCAGCTTGGAGCCCAAAGCGTGGGCGGGAGGGGCGGGTGGACTGAGGGGGGCAGATTATTTATAGGAGAACCACTGATTCTTGAGAAGTACTGTAGTGCATATTTTATTGATCCACGGGATATAATTATGATGATGACGATGGGCTCGGTTGATGTACGATTTGAAATAAATAAAAACTCTCCCATTGTGGGGCAAAGTGCATTCATCCCGCAGGGTGGACCAGATATAAAATCAGGTTCCGCTGTTGTGTGTGTATGGCGCCTCGGTGACGAGATGTTAACTCCCTCGCCGAGAATTGAGGAGTGTGTGGGTTTGATCCCGACTCTAAAACCTGTATATTAGAAGTTTTCATGTCTCTCTCGCTCTCCGTGGTCGCGTGGATTTTTCTCCGGGTCCTCCGGTTTTTCCCCTCCACATCTAGAGTCGACATCACGCATTGAGAGTATTTGGCTGCTATAAATATCCACGTGATGATGAGCCACTTCGTTGAGCTTTCATTTGTGTGGCCAGATCGCTTCTGGAAAAGAGAGCTATTGAGCACAGCGGGCCTTACCTGGTAAAATAAAAAAATAGTGTGTGCATGTTACAGTACATTCCATTGAGCCATGAAATCCATGGTGATATATAAATAACAAGCCGCTCCAGGGCTATTGTGATATTGTGTTACATCGAGTCCTCCCTCTCCGATCTTATCAAACCTGTTTTAAAAAAATATAGGCTGAAAGTTGCGAGCTCCAATTCCGCGTTAAGTGTCGATTCAGTCAATCACCATCATCACCACCACCACCATCATTGTCATTTGCCTCGTGTTGTTCGGCGGGGTGTCCGACGTTTCGCTCCACGTACCTGGAAGCTTCTTCCATAACTCTCTCCGTTCAACTTCTGAACTGGCTCGATTCCGCGCCCTAGAAGCTCGCTTGAGTTGGAGAAGCTCCCAGGCACGCGGAGCAAAGGGTTGGTCATCGCACCGTAGCAACAACGCGCGGTTTCAACCGAGAGAACGCACCTGGGGGAGCTACAAACAGCCCAACCGCGAAGACAGTCGGCAGGGGCACAGCTCCCTGCTACAACGTGGGGGTGGGGGGGGGCTATGCAAGATCCGACTGTGCCCCCTCCCCTCTTTTATACCGACTCACTTTTTACTGAAATAGTGTGTTTAACCCCGTTGTCTCGGCCTCGCTGTTCGCTGCATTGCACCACTATCGTATTTTTACTGTCTCGGCCTCGCTGTGCGCTACGTTGCACCACTATCCGAGTAGTTAACCTCGCGTTCAATAAACCTTCAGAGCCAGGTTGAACATCTGACGCCAACGTATTTAATTAATAGAACGAGGTAAAACTGATGGGAAAACACAGCACAAAAAACAGTATCTGTTAATACTTTCAATATCAATACACTGAATGAATGGATACTGCAGCATTATAACATTGTTTTAGATAACATGAAACTCAACAGGCACCTACAATAGCACTGAATAGCTATACAACAAGAGAATAAGCTACTGTGTTAAATAAGGTCACTTGGTGTAATCACCATACTGCAGCCTAAATATCCAGCGCTGCACATAACAATGAACTGTGGATCAGATACTTCTTCATCCTTGCTCTCAAGAACGAATTAAAGTTACATGGGCACAAGTCTTGCTCGATTTATCCAACTACAAATAACTTTCACAATAAAGCAAGTGGCATGCTTTGTTGTTAACTGGGCCTCATATGTATCATTACAATTTAACAGCATTATAAAGGCATGTACAGCATTATAACGTAAATCCTAACATAACAGCATTCCCAGTATTATCTCCATATATATAAAAGGCAAAGTTGTGAATATGTGTGTATATTCAAAATGTTTAGCGTACTTCCCGACATGCAACAAACTTGAAATTTGCCATGTGGGTACTTTCCAGACTGTACACCATGAAAAAATTATAAAAATACACTTTAGTTTTTTTGTTGGGGAGGGGAGCTCAATAATGCATATATTTTTTGAACAGCAAGTGAGCTGTGGCGTAAAATCTGTCATGTGACCCGCGCACGTCGAAGCATAACGCGTTGTAGTGTAGTGGTTAGCACGCTGCGCTACGAACCCGGTGACCCGAGTTCGATTCCAGCTCACGGCCACCACCGGTGACGTTTATTTTAACCGCTCCTAGGCCTCCCCTAGATCGACTCAGCCTCAAACGAGTAACTGCTGTGGTGTGTGAACATCGCCACTGGGGAGACAAAGGCGGCCGGGCGTGGTTAATTCAAGCCTCGGGCGAAGCCGGGTAGTAAAGCTAGTATTAAATTAACCACATTTCCTAGACCGAGGGGGGTGACTGTGATACGTGCGGCGTGTGGACATTGACGGGCCTCGCGTGGGGGGGTACAACGTGAATCGACAGCTCTGCGTGGGATCAAACCCCCCAACCAGAGGCGTAGCTAGGATATTTTGCGCCCGGGGACGAACTATAAAATTGGCGCCCCCCCCCCCCCGTTTAATCACATTTTCCTATTACATCGAATAAGGAATAACAATTTAAATTTTAATGAAACATTGTATTTTAAGAAGCAAATTTATAGAAATTATATTACATGGCTCACTCAGTCACTGTCGTAGACTGGTTGACATAGTCTACAAAAGATTAATTTTTCTTGATTTCACTGTCGCAAACTGGTCAATCACGTAATCAAAATCTGTTTTTTCCAATGTTTATCTTTCAACGCTAAAAAGAGCAAGATCGCTGAGACGATCTTGTCCCATTGAAGCACGCAAATACGACAAAATAAATTTCAATTTGCTGAACGATCGCTCACAGCTTGCAATTGAAACTGCTATTGTTATACAATTTGCAGTGAAATTCGCAAATTCGGAAATATGTCGTCTCCATGAAACACAATAAAACCAAGAAGATCCAAAGGAGTTTCTGGTAGAACTTAATTCCGGTTACTGAGCAGCATTTTGCAATCTCCAATTTCTATAAAAAGTTCGTGGCCATTGATGTCGGTGTCATAGAAATTTCCAAATTCTGTGCAATTTCGACGAATTGCATCGACATCTGTGTCGGATAGAAGAGTTTTGACGTCCAGCAGAAATCCAAATTTTGTGTTCAGGTCTTTTAGTCGTAAAAACCGTGTTGACATCTCCTGTTGTCGTCGATAAAATACGCTCTTCATAACGCGCACAAATTCTTCTTCTGCTGAAAGTCCTGCATCTCTTGCCAGTTCTCCTGGCATCTTCCGACGTCGCCTAATTATTATATCCACATCGATCCCCCAGGCTGTGCCTCTTGTTTTGGCGTTTTCTACAGCAACTTGGCTCAAATCATCACGAAGCTTGACAAATTCATGCTCCAAAGATTCAAGATCAGTTGCTGCTTCCTTGAAATTCATAGTAGGATCCTATAAGCGCTTCTGAACACGATCAATTTTTCCAAGAATGACATTTCAGAAATGTAATAAAACTATGAATTAGAAATTTCATACGCATGCCTGTAACTGTTCTGCATCACTTTTGGTTTCAGGCGTCATAGTTACGTCCTCCGATAATTTGTCTAGCAGCCCTACTAGTTCATCCAGTCTTTCATAGATAGCTTTAGCAGCTTCTGATCGTGCACTCCAGCGTGTTTCAGGCCGTCGTAGTTTCCGCCACCAAAAAACAGGCCAGTGACTAAGGCTGAAAGACTGCGCCTGTCTGTTGTTTGGGACGTTCTTCCATGTAAGTTCTTAATAGGCGCGAGTACCAAAATGTAATTACATGACATGTAGGCTGTGTGTGGCGTGATATATAAACTTTTAGGTTGAGGTGTAGATTTGTGCAGTAGTTTCAGGCTGCAGCGCCCGCCGCAATAGGTTATAATGTAACGTTGTAAACCTCATTTTGGCGCCCCGTTACCTTGGCGCCCGGGGACATATGTTCCCCCCTGCCCCCCCCCCCTAGCTACGCCTCTGCCCCCAACATTGGCACGCGGCAATTGCCGAGAGATCCGGCCGGGCGTGCGACGCCTGGTATACGGGAAAATCGTGGATTCGACCCCGACGCTGACGCCTGCTGCTGTCTATTTGGAGTTTGCGTGTCTCTCTCCCCGTGGTCGCGTGGATTTTTTTCCGGGTCCTCCGATTTTTTCCCATCCACATTTAGAATCAACGTCATGTGTTTAGAGTGTTTGGCTGCTGCTGCTTGTAAGAATATAAACAAACTCATAGACAATGCTTCTTAAAGTCCCACAATGAACAGATGCACCTGTCTTCACTGAGATGCTATTTGTGCCTCCATTTTGTACTCTGTGTAATGGCTGACACCCTGCCTCCTGGCTTAGAGAATCTTAAATCGTAACTTCCTGGTCACGTGACCAAACTCCACACCATATCAGGAAGTTCCTGTGTAATCAACACCCCCATATCTGCCGCGAGGCAGAACACCCCCCGTCTGGTATCTAGGAGATACCACCATTTATTTTCCTATCTCATAAACAAATGTACAACAAACTTCAACGGGTAAACTTATTTGTCCATATCTTTGCGAGAGAGAAGTAGTACTGTCTCAGCTATAGGCCTGATGAAAGTTCTTGCGACACCTTACTTCGCTATCATAACCTCAACCTTTTGAACGTTCCCATCGGCACTGGGAATCGTCTTGAGGTTGCAGCTCATTGGCCACTCATTCCGTTTGACTTGGTTGTCCTTCAGTAGGACGAGGTCACCTTCTTGGATGTCTGGTCTGCTCGACTGCCACTTGCTGCGCCCTTGAAGTGTCGCAAAGTGCTCGTTTTTCCAGCAATGCCAGAACATGTTGGCGAAGCTCTACACTTGTCTCCATTGACGTCTGTAGAGGTCTGCAGTGCTGACCTCCACGGGGGTGCTGTGAGCACGCCTGTCTTCTGGGTATGAAGTGTAGCAGGAGTCAAGATGAATGGTGACTCCGAGGCGGTTGAGACAGGTATCAGGGATCTTGAGTTAATTATAGCTGAGACCTCGGCCATGAGAGTGGTCAAGACCTCTTGAGAGGCCGTGTGGACCCGATATCACACAGCATGGAGTCGAGAATGCGTCGAGCAATCCCGATCATGCGTTCCCAGGCTCCACCCATATGCGAAGAGTGAGCAGGATTGAAAATCCATGTGCAACCTTGGTCACTAAGTAATTTCCCTACAGAATCATCTTAAACATTTTCCGTATTGATCTTAAGCTCTTTACATGCTCCAGTGAAATTGGTTTCACAATCAGAACAGAGTTGCTTGCCCAGCCCTCTGATGACAAAGGATCTCCGGAGTGTGTTTATGAAGCTCGAAGAGTCCATGGACTCGATTACTTCAATGTGCACTGCTCGTGTACAGGTATAACACCTCTGAGCCGATACCATTGTTCTTCTTGATTCAGGTAAATGCCAAGTCCATGAGTCCTTCACCACAGCCGTTTTTCCCTCGGCAGAAGAGCAGTCCACCAGGTTTTGCTCGCTCAGCGACACAAGCACTCCCATCTTGCACTTGTGTTGCCCTTCGAGGGAGCCTGTGGTGTTGAATGCCCAGCAAGAGCTGCATTCACCCTGGTCCTTGACGTCGGTGACGTAGTCCTGCTTCCTCCAGTCGATGGACTTGGGAGCCTTGAAGGTGGGCGCCATGAACGTGGCACCGTGGGAGGCCTTGCTGGTGCCGTTCCAGCCCCTGAGGCCCCGCATTGTATGCCGGAACTCCTCTCTTGTCATGTCACTGAAACTGTTCATGCACAAGCGCCAGGTGTGCTTGCCCATAGAGTGCTCCAGGTTGTGCACCACGATCTGCTTGAGGTTCTTCTCACAAATCATCCTCCTCCAGCCCTCCTCCTTCTGGTCGTAGGCCTTGCCATGGAATTCCTTCCGGGTCGAGGAATGGAGAGGTCACAGCTGCAGCGACCACTGCCACGACCTCCAGCAGAGCAACGAGCAGCAGCTTCATCTTTGTCATCTTCCCGTCAGTCAGGACTGACTTGGAGAAACGTGAAGGACCAAAATCCAGTGAAGATGGTGGACTTACAAGCGAAGTCGTGGTCAGCGTGGTGGTTTCTTCGTAAGTCTGCATGGTACAACCTTGACTTCTCTCATCGGGTTTCTCTTTCAGTGTGAAGTGGTTGGAGCATGGCTTGAATAGCGACATGCGTCCATTCATGAGCACACTTGTTCTGAATGTGCTAATGTGGTTTGGTTTGTGTGTTCCATTGAAACAAACATCAACTATGATGACCCATCCTAGGTCAAGTCTCTGGGCATAGGGAGCGTCGTGAGGTCCATTGGGTTGATCGCGTCCCTTGTGGACTCTCAGCATGCCCCTGCCAAGCAGAAGTAAAATCTGTGCCCCATGATCCAATGGCGGGATGAACTTTGCTATGGGCTTCAGGTGTGGGTGGTGACGTGCGACTTTGGGCATTGGAATCTCACTACTGGCATCTGGTGTCTCAGTGCACTCTATCACCATAGGAAGGGCTAGCTTCATGGTGCTATCCATGGTTTCCACCTTGAGGCCACTCACTCTTCTTCCCACTGTCTCCATCAATCCCGAGCATGTTCTGAGCGTGAATGGAAAGGAATTCCCACATATGCTTAGCTGATCAAAGAACTCTGACCTTGCCAAAGACTTGTTGCTCTGATCGTCCATTATGGCATACAGCCTCACTGCCCTTTCAGGTTGTCATTTGGGATACACTCGGACAAGGCATATCTTTGAGCAAGATTTTCCTTTGAAGCCTTCTCCACAGACGTCTGTGCATTTTGTTGTGACTAACGAAGTGGATGCGGCGGTCTCACTTTGCTCCCCGTCGTTCTCTGCTTCGGGATAGGAAGCCTTAGTGCTACTGGGTTTGGAGTAAAATGTGTGCAGAGCAGTTGCGTGTTTGTCGCTGCCACATGCCTCGCATGTGATATCTGCCTTGCAATTCCTTGCAAGGTGGTTTGTAGAAACACAGCATTTGAAGCACACTCCAAATTATTTCAGCATGTTCTTCCGCTCTTCCAATGGCTTCCTCCTGAACTCACGGCATTTCTGGAGGGAGTGAAGTTTATCATGCAATGGGCATTGCTTTTCTGCATCCTCTATCTTTTTCTTTGTGGTGGTTGCCTGCACGGAGTTTGTGAATATCGTAGGAGAGACCTCAGACTTGTGTACAGAGATTGGCACTCTACTGTTCCTCGTTTCGCCGTTGCTCTTTTTGTGAGATCTGGACTGGAGATCCCCGTGGTGCCAAACATGAAACTCGGGTCATTTCTGGTCCTAGCCAGGTTGCAGATAAACCTTGCGAAAAACGAGAATGGGGGGAATGCAACCTGATGCTCTGACTTGTATCTTGACCCCTTTGTTCTCCATTTATCCTGCATGTCGAATGGCAATTTCTCTACAATGGTGTTCACTCCATGGTAGGTATTCAGGAAAATGAGACCTAGTCATTCTAGATTTGAAGAAGGATGCTTGTGTTGCGCCCGAAACGTCGTGATTTAATTTTGTTGTTTTCATTTATTTTATTTTTTACCTACGTGACTTTACCGAAAAAAAACAAAGAGCATGAGACCTGGTAAGTAGGGGTCAGCCTGGGCTGATTCAAAGATCTCCAAGCTCTCGTAACCTTTTATTGTCTCGACAAGAGATTTTTGGAAAGTTCTGATACTTTTTGAAGAGAGCCTTCTCAATGGTTTCTGGGCTACCATTAGCACTCCTCGAGCCTCTCCCACACCGCATGCAGGCTTGAGGCAGGGTCGTCCATGTTTGCTCACCGGATCCTCTTTGCATACTCTGCATTCTTTTCCTAACCATTTCACCAACAGGTCGAGTTCTTCACTTGCAGATATGTCTACATTTCTGATTGCATTCCTGAAGGTAGATCTCCAGGCTCGATAGTTATCAGAGTGGTCATCAAACTTTACGAGTCCTGTGTTGATTAGTTCACGGTGAGCCAGGTATCATGCAAAGTCCCGTATGCCTACTGATCCAGGGTGTGTCCGTACTGGCACTTGTAAAGTGTCATTATTGGCTGTATTGCCTTGCAAGCCATCATTCACGATGGCGTTGAATTGTCGGCCCAAAAGGTTTCGATCACATTGGTCTGATCCCTTTATGTGACTGTCTGGAATGTGGTTCTGACTTGATGCATCCTTGTCTGACTCCAAGTGTGCGACGCTGAGTCTGTGATTAACTGCCAGGACAGGGTATGCATTTCCACCATTCCTGTAGACAGCATTCATGTTCACTCGGCATGGAGGCGGTGATGCCTCGACATCCACCTTTTGCTAAGTATCGGTTGGTGGAGGAGCATTGGTGTATTGTTATGACCAGTCCAAAATGTGTTTTTTCTGGTAAGTTGATCACGGTCCTTAACAGGCATCTGAGTGCCAAACTCACTCCAATTCCCTTCCTTATCCAGATTGGTTGCTGCTTCGAGCACATCTACCTGGGCCTTTGCAGCAGCTGCTTATTTTTGTTGAGCTATAGGGTACTTAACTTAGCATCCAGCTCAATTTTCTTCCGTGTGGCAGTAGCCACTAATATACTCTCTTGCTCTTCCAGCTCTGCTTTCTTCCGTGCAGCAGTAATTGCAAGCTTGCTTCGTTTTGCTCTGCTTTCTTCCATGCGGCAGCAATTGCGATGCTTCCTTCTTCTTGTATGCGGGCCTTTTCAATTAGCATGGCTTCCTCTTCAGCCATGTAGGAGATAAGGGCGTTTGCTGCTTCTGCTGCTGCATGTGCCTGAGCTGCTGCCATATTGGTAGATGATATCTGTGAGTGTGTTGAGACTTTAGATCTTGTGGTGGACTTGGATGAGACAGAGTGCTGAGATCGTGTTTCTATTAAGACCTCAACATGGTCCATTGCGTCTTGTATCATTGCCTTCACATTATCATTGTGCAGTTCTAGGAAGTGCTCTTGAATGTGCACTCCCTCTATGCCCTCGTCTCCCTTCACCTTCTTCAGGAGGGAGATGTATTTATTTGCCAGCAGCTTGTAGCTTGAACTGCTCACCTTCACTCGATGTTTGGCCCGCTGAATTGAGGCCACTGTGTCTGAGGCGTTTTGAGCTTCAGATATATCTGCTTCAACCCGGTCAGATGCCCTTTGTATCATGGCATCAAAGTCTTGCTTATCAGTATCATAGCTTTCCAATCCCCGTTGTGTCAACCTGACCTTTCTTTGGGGCCTTGAACTCCCTTGGTCCTCTTGAGGCAGGATGGGAGGTCCTGTATTGCTTAAATCACTTGCTTCAGCATCTCTCCCTACTGAACTGTGGCTTTCCATGCTGCAATGCTTGGAACACAAGTTGAATGTAGATTCGCTGCAGAGCTGGCTGCTTGAGAGCTCCAAGCCTGATGAGCTGGCTGGTTGACAGTTCCAAGAAGAATGCAGTTTTACTTTACTTGCTGCACAGGTTTAATGTAAGCTTGCTGTAGAGCTGGCTGCTTGAGAGCTCTAAGCCTGATGAGCTGGCTGGTTGAGCGATCCAAGAAAAGTGTCTTTTTACTGTGCTTGCAGCACAGGATTAATGTACACTTACTGTAGAGCTGACTGCTTGAGAGCTCCAAGCCTAAGGAGCTGGCTGGTTTAGAGCTCCAAGAATAATGTATGTTTACTGTCTCGGCATCGCTGTGCGCTACGTTGCACCACTATCTGAGTAGTTAACCTCGGATTCAATATACCTTCAGAACCAGGGTGAACATCCGACTCCAACATAATTAATGAATAGAATGAGGTAAAACTGATGGGAAAACACAGCACAAAATACAGCATTTGTTAATACTTGCAATATCAATGCAATAAATGAACACTGCAGCATCATAACATTGGCTTAGATAACAATAGGTCCTGGATGGACCAGGCACCTACATTAGCACTGAATAGCTATACAACAAGAGAATACGCTACTGTGTTAAATAAGGTCACTTTGTGTAATCACCATACTGCAGCCTAAATGTACAGCGCTGCACATAACACTGAACTGTGGATACGATACTTCTTCATCTTTGCTCTCAAGAGCGCATTAAAGTTACATGGGCACAAGTATGGCTCGCCTTATCCAACTACAAATAACTTTCACAATAATGCAAGTGGCATGCTTCGTTGTTAACCAGGTCTTATATGTATCATAACAATTTAACAGCATTATAAAGGCATTTACAGCATTGCAACGTCAATCCTAACATTATAACAGCATTCCCAGTACTATAAAAAAAAAAACTTAAACGAACTTACAGACAATGTTTCTTAAAGTCCCACAATGAACAGATGCACCCGACTTCACTGAGACGCTATTTGTGCCTCCATTTTGTACTCTGTGTAATGACTGACACCCTGCCTCATGGCTTAGAAAATCTTAAATCGTAACTTCCTGGTCACGTGACCAAACTCAACACCATATCATGAAGTTCCTGTCTTATCAACACCCCCATATCTGCCATGAGGCAGAACACCCGTATACAATAATACGTTAGGCGATGACTTTCTATTATATCATTTTAGTGCAACAGTGTGTTGGGTTTATAGGAAGACAGTCTCAAGGTGACAGTAATAATAATAAATATGTAAAGGTAACAATCCTCACAATCAAGTTATCGCGCGTCTTGCTTTCATGCGTATGTCAGTTAGCAAACAAGCCTGCTGGTGTTCAGGAACAACCAACCAGCAGTAGCGCTGCTATATTCTATGCTGTGTGTATTTTTCGGAAGTATTATTTCATTTGCAACAATGTTTTTTGTTGGCATGTGTAGTACCGTTGAGGACGCGTGCACACGGAGTAGAGGCACACGTATTTATTTCACAACAGTCACTGGGGACATACAGTACTGGAGGGGGTATCGGCCCCCTCACCCGGATAGCTGGGAACACACGGCTAGCTACCCCTAGCCTGCCTCCTAATCCTCCAATTACTGGGCTAGGGGAGGCTGTCTGGCCCGACACTGGTCAGTCGGGCTACGGTACCCGGAGTCCCAGAGTCCTGGCTCTGGTTCACGGGACCACGCCGCTGGCTCGGTCCTGCGCGGCCCTGACAAGGGCGGCGTCCCAGGGGAGTCCAGGGCTCTAGCTAGGCAGTCTTCGGTCTTCAAGAGTTTACTTAAACATTCTGCCCTGAGCTCTCCGGCTCATCCCCTTATATCCCGAACCCCCCCGCTGAGGGGTGGGGTCAGCTCCCCCCCCCCCCCCCGGCTGCCCTGTGCGGACGTCGTTGCGAGCACCCTCCCGTGTGCTCACGAAGCCCCGCCCACTGTGCTAGTTTCCCGTGTGATCCCATACATACAGCTCCTCCGTAACACCCCTACATCACCCACCCCCTGTACAGCTCGCAGCCGTCCCGGCTGCAACCTTGACAATAAAAGTTTATTCACCCCTCGATCCCCCAGCGTGTGCCTCATTTTTACAACAATAACGCAACGAGAAGAACAACAGGAAGGGAAAATAACCCGACGCACCCCACCCCCGAATAAATACGAAATCCGTACAACCAACGTATATACATTTTTCCAGGAAACCCCCCAGCACACCCACAACACACAGCGAACACAACATTCGTACAATGCAATGTGCCAGGAACACACCACCGACGGCGCACACAGTGAGCATAACATGTGAATGTACACAGGGACAAAAAAAAATTTCTTCTTTTTTTTTTTCCCATTTTCACTCCGTGCAACACAAGAGTCTGCGCATTTTTGCGTGCGTCCTCGCCGCAGGCCCGTCACACGGGATAACCCCGGCCGGCAGGCCGTCGGGTGGCAAGTGTTCATCTCCGAGTGAGTCTGTTTTTGACGTCGCAAGACCCTCGGCATCCCCCGTGGGGGTCGTCGGGCGTGAGCCCGTCACTCCCGGTGCACCTGGGGGCGGGACAGCCGGCAACACGTCAGGCGAGAGCAGCGGAGACGAACTCTTTGAGTCGGTCGCCCCCCCACAGGTTTGGCCACGCGCGTGTGTAGTGGGACCTCGCACCGCAATGAAGGGTTTGAGCCTGGAGGGGTGTACAAACCACCGGCGCTTCCCCCATTTAATGCGTACGCACTGAGGTCTCAGAACCTCAACCACCTCGACGGGGCCCCGCCACGGCCGCACCAGTTTTGAGGAGGTCGCGAGCGGTACCTGGGGACAGTGCAGCCATGCCCTGTCCCCCGGCTTCCACTGTAGCACATGCTCGCGACCCAGTCTGAGGCGCTCATTAGCCCTCTGCCGCATGTCAGAATTCTGCATGGCAGCATCCCGCGCCTCTGTCAATTTTTCCAGGTTAAATTTAACATGTTCGGCCAATTGAGTTTTTCCCTGTGGCGCTGGGATCTGCAGCTGGGCCCAAACAGGTGGGTCAGGTTCGCGGCCATACATGAGGAAGAAGGGGGAAAATCCCGTGGCAGCATGGGGGGCCAATCTGTATGCTGCCAGGACCCCCTGAATTTTCAAGTCCCAATCTGTCTGTGAGTCCGAAACCTGCTGTGACAACATCGACGTGATGGTACGATGCAACCGCTCGACCATCCCGTCGGTTTGTGGGTGATATGGAGAGGTACGAATCTTTTTCGTGCCCAGGATCTCACAGACCTGTTGGAGCAATTTGCCAGAAAAATGTTTACCCTGGTCGGTCAGCAGCCGCTCGGGAGCACCTTTGTCAAGGACATATCCCTGGACAAAGGCCTCCACGATGGCTGCTGCCGACTGGTTGGCCAGGGGCCAGGCCATAGGCCAGCGCGTGAAGTACTCCACCCCGGTTAACAAATATCTATTTCCCCTGGGGGTGGCGGGGAACGGTCCCAGAATATCCAGCGCGACAAGTTCGTTCACTCGGGAGACCCTGATAGACTGCAGGGGCGGGTTCGACTCCCTCGCTGGTGGTTTCCGCTGCGCACACCTAGGGCACGACCCTAACAGATCCCCGACATCCCTTGTCATGCCCGGCCAAAAAAAATCAAGTTGGAGCAAGGCCAGGGTCTTTTGGGTTCCCAGGTGGAGGAGGCGCTCGTGAGCGGCCCACACCACCCTACCCCGTAACCCCGAAGGGACCACCAGCCGGTGTCGATGGGATTTCCCGTCCCAATGCATTAACAATCCACCGAACATTTCCCATGCGTCGGCATCACCCCTCCCCCGCCCCCGGTCCCCGACGCGGCGGCGCAACGCAAGGAGGGAGGTATCTTCCATCTGCAAACGCCCCCATTCCGTGGCAGGCAACCCCAACAGGGAATCAGATCCCTGTTGTGCGATGGAATTTGTCATTGACGCTGCGTCGCCAGCAGCCGCCAAGACCGGAACAGGCATTTCACCAGGATGCCTGCACCGACCCGACCCCAGGAGGCATGCGCATTCGGGGGTGGTTGGCATGCGCGACAGAGCGTCCGCGTTGGTGTGGCGAACGCCCTTACGGTACGTGGTCTCAAAATCAAAATCCTGGAGAACCTCCAGCCATCGAGACAATTGTCCCGATGGTTGTTGGACTCGCAGGGCGTACTGTAGCGCCGCATGGTCTGTACGGACGGTGAAACGCTGCCCGTACAGATATGGCCGGTACTGCTGGATGAAATAGACAATTGCCAGCAGTTCCCGACGGGTGACACAATATCGTTGCTCCGCTGGAGACAACACTCGACTACCGTACGCGACCACCCGTTCCACGCCCTCAACCACCTGGGAAAGCACGCCCCCAATACCTGTGTTGCTCGCGTCGGTATCGAGCACAAAGGGTTTTGAAAAATCGGGATAAACCAGGGGAGGGGCATTAACCAGAGCGTCCCGAAGGGAGCGGAACGCAGCCTCCTCTTCCTGTCCCCAATGGAAGCGGACCCCCTTTGACGTCAAAGCGTGCAGGGGCTTAGCGATGGTGGCAAAGTCCGCGACAAAGCGTCGGTAATATGACGCAAAACCAACGAAGCTCCTGACCTCTCCCACCGAGGTGGGAGTCGGCCAGGAGCTGACGCACTGCGTTTTGGCGGGATCGGTAGCAATACCCGAGCGTCCAACAATGTGCCCCAAATAACGTACCGATTCGCGCAATAAATGACACTTTTGGGGTTTAAATTTCAAATTAGCAGCCCGCATTTTGAGGAAAACGGCCCGCAACCTCTGGAGATGCTCGTCAAATGTTCTGCTAAAGACGATAACGTCATCCAAATAGATTAAACACGAATCCCACTGCAATCCAGCCAAAACCAATTCCATCAATCGCTGGAAAGTCGCCGGCGCCGAGTGTAATCCCATCGGCAACCGGTTAAATTGGAAGAGACCATGTGGTGTACGGAATGCAGTTTTAGGCTTAGATTTATCGTCCAGAGGAAGCTGCCAGAATCCCGAAAGCAAATCCAATGTGGAGAAGAATCGCGCCCCCGCCAAGGCGTCCAGCGATTCGTCAATACGGGGAAGCGGGTATGCGTCAGCAACGGAAATTTTGTTGAGGCGGCGGAAATCGACGCAAAACCGCAACGATCCATCCTGTTTCTTAACCAGAACGATCGGCGCTCCCCACGGGCTGGTAGAGGGAGAAATGATGTCGGCGGCTAACATGTCATCAACAGCCGATTTGACATGGTCCTTTTCGGCGGGACTCAGCCGGAAGGGGTTTTGGCGTATGGGCGCGCTGTCACCCGTATCAATATGGTGACGCAGCAAATGGGTACAGCCTAAATCGAATTTGTTCTGACTGAACACGTCGGCAAATTCGCGCAGGAGTGTGCTAAGTTTTTGACGCTCTACATCCGACAGGTCCGTCGATCCCGCACAAAGCGCCTCAAGCCACCCTTCATCGGTGTCCGAATGTGGAAGCGGCAGAATGACAGTGCCAACGTGATTGGCGACAGGTTCCTCGCAGGGCACCGGCATTGCGTGAGCAAGCACGGTCCCTTGAGGAATTACCACGGCCTGCGACCCCACATTGAGGACCGCGATGAAAGGGTCCCCGTCCCCCCTTACGATGGTCTGGGCGGGAATTAAATGCGGCCCGCTAACCCCGGCCCTAGATGGCCCCAGCAGGACACCCTGGTCCCCAACACCCTTAGCGAAGGGCCTGCGAAGTTTCAGGGGCACCAACATTTGTGCCCCCGGCGGCACGCGAACCGTTTGAACGACAAACGCCGGTACCGTCGCGAACGCCGACCGAGCCGCAGTAGGGGAAGGCAAAAACGCCATCTGTCGTCCCGACGGGAGCTCAATGCAACCTTGATCAATCAAAATCCGAATTGGCATTTTGCCCAAGAAGTCCGTCCCCAGCAGGCACGGAACCGCCAGCGAGGAGGAAACAAAAATCGGGCCGGACAATTTAATATCACCGATCGAAATTTGTGCGCGAATCTGACCCATGATACCCAATGAGCCCCCGTTAGCAGCGTAGAATGGGACATTAACCGGTAGCAAAGGACGACTCTGGACAGGGAGAATGTTGTATATGAGTTCCGAAATGATAGTCGCCGACGCTCCTGTATCGACGAGGATACGCACTTCGACCCCGTCAATGTGCCCTACTACGGCCGACGACCCCGACGACGCAGCCACAACGCGATGGGCCAACACGGACCACTGCCTGGGTTCGATTTGGGTCCCCATAGTGGTGCGTGTTGGCCCGACGGTGCGCAATGTTGGCCCCCCGTTCATTGCGGTGTGCTTGTGTGTAACGGGTGTGTGCTTTGGCCAAACATGTGGGGTGCCGCGACTCGCCGGGTCATGTTCATGGAGCTTGGAAGGAGGAGGAGGGCCGGCGTCCCGGCGAGGCGTCGTCCCCCGCTGTCGAGGAGAGCGGCACCCTGAGGCGACGTGGCCCCGGATGCCGCAGTTATAGCAGCGCGGGAGCGCAGGCGGTGATGACGGACGGTCGGAGCGGCCCGACCCATCCCGGCCCGCCCGTACTCCCACCCTCTGCTGCTGTCGGAAGTCGGCGGCGTAGACCTCCTCCGTCGGGGGGGTGACGGCAGCCACCGTACGCCCGGCCGCTGCCCTGCTGGCCTTCCGTCGCTGCGACAGGAGGTTAGCGTGGAGGAGCCGCGCCGCCTGGAGGGAACCCATCTCCGTGTCTTCCTGTGCGACGATGGCGATGTCCAGGTCGTCCGCCAGCAGAATAATTTTCTCAGTGACCATCGCGTCCACGCCTTGGTCATCCATACGAGGGAAGGCCGTCTTTGCCAACGCCAGAAGGCTCGTACGGTAGGCGAGGGGCGACTCCTTTGCTCCCCGCTGGCGATCGTAAAATCGCTGTCTGCATTCCGCCGAAGGTCCGTAGACCCCAGCCAGCAACTGCAGCGCCATCTGAAGAGTGGAGCGCTTGTCCCTCGGTGCCGACGTAAGAGCGGCGAGGGCGTCGCCGTCGAGGAGCGCCGGCAGCGCGCAGAGGGCTTCGGCATCCGACCACCCCGCCATTTCTTGGTGCGCGAGGAAGCGCCGCTGGAACCCCCCCCAGTCGCCCTCCTCAGCTACAAACTCTTTCAGCGGGGGCAGCCTTTGGTGTAGCGCAGCGATCGCCGTGGAGGCCCGCGCTTTGCTGTCCCCGCAACTCGGCTGAGCGTCGGCACGAACGACAGATGGAATCGCCTGTCGCGCTGATGGTGACGCTCCGTCCGTTGGTGGTGACGCGGCAGCCCCTGCGAGGCCGATGTCGGACCCCAGGTTGAGGCTGGCCACGCCCTCGGCAGCTGCTGCGGCGATGGCGGGAGATTCGAAGTTGAAGTCAGTAGAAATGGCGGGAAGGCGCAACGGTCGTCGGCCGTCCTCGCCCCGCGGCGGTCCAGCAGCCCCCAGCCGAGTGATGCTCTCGAGTGTGGCGGTAGCAGCATACAGCAGCTCCGCCAGCCTCGCGTGCGCCAGCCGAAGTCCGTCGGATGGCGACTCCCCTTCCTCCCGATGCCCCAGTAAGGATGCATTCGGCCCCGGCTGCTAGTTGCCCCCATCAGCCGTCTCTGGCACCGCACTTCCCGCGGTGTCCTCCGCCTCCTGCACCCCGGCCCGAGCTGTTTGGCGCGTGTCCATGTTCGTAGTAGTTCACTTCTGTCACCAGATGTAGTACCGTTGAGGACGCGTGCACACCGGAGTAGAGGCACACGTATTTATTTCACAACAGTCACTGGGGACATACAGTACTGGAGGGGGTATCGGCCCCCTCACCCGGATAGCTGGGAACACACGGCTAGCTACCCCTAGCTTGCCTCCTAATCCTCCAATTACTGGGCTAGGGGAGGCTGTCTGGCCCGACACTGGTCAGTCGGGCTACGGTACCCGGAGTCCCAGAGTCCTGGCTCTGGTTCACGGGACCACGCCGCTGGCTCGGTCCTGCGCGGCCCTGACAAGGGCGGCGTCCCAGGGGAGTCCAGGGCTCTAGCTAGGCAGTCTTCGGTCTTCAAGAGTTTACTTAAACATTCTGCCCTGAGCTCTCCGGCTCATCCCCTTATATCCCGAACCCCCCCGCTGAGGGGTGGGGTCAGCCCCCCCCCCCGGCTGCCCTGTGCGGACGTCGTTGCGAGCACCCTCCCGTGTGCTCACGAAGCCCCGCCCACTGTGCTAGTTTCCCGTGTGATCCCATACATACAGCTCCTCCGTAACACCCCTACACATGTATGCTTCGGGTGCCACTGTATCCTTCGTACGTCTTTCCCTCCGAATGCAAAATGCCAGCGTTTTACAAGAGCGCACGATCTGTATTCACATACTGGAGTGTCGAAACCAGCCCATTAGTGTTGCTCGTGAAATGTTATGACATGTGCATCCACTCATGCGTGCACACACACACTCACTCGCATGTACTCCTACAATACATTGCATTTTTTTCCTGATTGCACAATTTTCTCGAGGCACTGGCTATTACAAGAAAAACGTTCCACTCGAATGATGTCATGTATTCGGCACCCACAGACGTTATCTCCTCCCTCAAAGCCCAACCACGAAGCTCGGCGACACTGCAATTGCAAGGTTTTGGAGTTCACATCCCTGGTTCCGGGTTGACTCGGCCCATCACCTCTCTGGGGTTGATAAAGCGAATACCACTTTGGATGAAAAAAAGTGAAGAGCGTTTGTCCGACGGATAGACTTTCCCTCGGCAGAGGATTGTGTCATTTCCAGCTTTGACTCAGGACTGTAAACGGGAGATGAATAATGCCTCCATGGTTTTTGGAGCAGGTAAATTACATCGGTCATTCTTCACCGATGACTCTAGCTGGGGCTATGATCCGATGACTTAAGTAATCGGATTATTCTACCGATCAACGGATCGATTATTATACTAATCTGAGCACAGGGACATTGCTAGGATAATTTGTTTATGTTTTTACCACCTGCTCCCACGTGTGCCGCTGGACGGGAGGTTATGGGTGGAGCATGGGTACGTCATCAGCATCACTATCAAGTTTCAAGTTTCATTTAGTAGGTATAGCCCTGTGAGCCATGCGGCTCTTAAGTCGGGTGCAACCGCAACAAACAAAATATTAACACAGAACATCCCAAAGCGACGACGCGCAACAGAAACATCCTGGAATAAACCAGCAAATATTCCACACAAAAAAAACGTATTAAAACGCTGTGTGGAAAAATCACAATGTAGTGCAAGCCAACAACAACAACCATAAGAAAATTTAGATTAACCAAATGTTTTCGAATCACCAAAATATAGCTATAAAAACAATGTAACAACAATAATCATAAGAACTGTGATTGAAATTTAACAATAAACGATATACATTACACGTACGACCAAACCTGCAGCCATAGCTGGCAGCACAACACTCCCAGTGTATGATGTGTGAGTGAGTCAGCAGCAGCGTGAGTGAGTGTATGATGTGCGAGTAAGCGTATGATGTGCGAGTAAGCGTATGATGTGCGAGTAAGCGTATGATGAGTGAGTCAGTGTATGATGTGTGAGTGAATCAGTAGTAGCTTGAGTGAGTGTATGATGTGTGTGTCAGCGCACGATGTGTTAGTCAGCGCATGATGAGTGAGTCAGTGTATGATGTGTGAGCGAGTCAGCGGCAGTGTGAGTGAGTGTATGATGTGCGAGTGAGCCAGCGCACGATGAGTGAACCTGTGTATGATGAGTGAATGGGTCAGTGGTTGCGCGAGTGTATGATGTGTGAGTGAGTAAGCGCATGATAAGCGAGTCAGTGCATGATGTGTGAGTCAGTCCATGATGTGTGAGTAAGTCAGTGTATGATGTGTGAGAAAGTCAGTGTCGGCTCCCTCTGCTCGCGCCGTCGGCCCTCCCCCAGCTCCGTCGCCCCCCCCCAGCTCCCCCGGCCCCGTCGGCTCCCTCGGCCCCCCGGCCCCCTCAGAAACAGCCCCACCAGCCGCTGCTACCCGGGAGCGCGCGCCTCAGGCGGCCATCTTGCTCAGCGTATGAGATGGAACACCATGACCTCGTTCAATCCGTGTGACTTGGAATCGAACTCTTGAAACGATCTAGAAAGTTGCCCCTAATGTGCGTCTTAAAATAACAACGTTTTTTGCCCCCCCCCCCCCGCCGGCCCCCTTACCAACGGCCCCACCAGCCGCTGCTGTGAGCGCGCCCCGAAAGCGCGCGCGCCTCAGGCGGCCGATGTCGGCGTAACGCATGGTGTGGCTCGTAGGGAGATTCCTGCATTTGGGAAACGAAATATTAACCGAAATGTAATCTTATATATATAAAAGTAAAAAATTGTCTGTGGGTTTGTTTGTGGGTTTGTGTCTGTTCGCGCGCTTGCGAACAATTTGCCTCTCCAACGGTGGAGTTTACGTCATAAAAATAGCCAAGCACCAAGCCGTAAGCCCCGCGGTGAGCAAGCGCTATTTCTTTTTCATTTGTTTAATTAGCAATTTAGTGCGCTTTTTGTGCACTTATCATTTGTTTGATTTATTTATGCACGACCATACCAACTCACGCACCTTTGGTGGAGGGGACGGCCCATGCCAAGTCGCACGTCTTCGGTGGGAGTGGGGGGACATTTTCTTTCACGTTAAAAATTCTATAAAAATATACTAAACGCTGACGTTAATTCTTCACTGTGTGATGTCCCCCCCCCCCCCCCCCACCGCGATGCGTGCAGTTATTACTATTATACACTCGCTAGATGCTACCACTATAGGCCATAGATATTACTCAAAGCGACCGGGGAGATCGTGGCTTGGGGAGGGGGGGGTCAGGGGTAGCAGGCCAGCCCCAGCCTGCCAAGGTGCTACCTCGGCCGGCTGGACAATCTAGGAAGAGGCCGGAGGCTCTGCACAGGACTAGGCCTCACCACGCCACTCTGTCCGTGAGTACTTTGTGCTATAGAGTCGATAAATACTGCTATAGAGTCAGCATGTACTACTGTAGTGATAGCAGGTACCACCACAGTCGGTATGCACTGCTGTAATCATAGCAGGTATCACCACAGTATGCACTGCTATAATCATAGCAGGTACCACCACAGTCAGTACGCACTGCTGTTAGATTTTTCAGAGTAGTTTTGAAATATTTTTAAGACCCGGGCAACGCCGGGTACTTCCCGCTAGTATATAACATAACATATAATATAAAATATGAAATATAAACCGACCATAATGCGCAGTTGACTGCAGTGTTTAGTTGATTGATCGACACGTCCGTTCATCTGCATGGTATTTGATAAACAGTGAAAGCTAAGTTGAACACATATTAAGGGTTTTTTGTGTTAGATCGCGTAAATATAAAGGTGTCGTAGTTTTTTGTTATTTTCTTTGAACCATCTACATTACTTTACTGAAAGACCCAAAGAATATCACGTAGATTGGTTCAAAGAAAATAACAAACAAAAAAACGACGTTTCGATCATAACACAAGCGATCGTCATCAGGAAAGGGGGGTTAGCTTCTAAAGGCAAACTGTTTATAAAGGTTTAAATTGGGCGTAGCCCAAATGTCAGCAGCATGGGTGGGGCAGCTAATGTTAATGCAAGTGATGGGCAGCGACTGCGATGGCGGTAGGTTTCCACAAATTAAAGGGCTTCCAGGTAATCGGTGAGCGGCCTCCATGGCGAGTGGCTATGTTAATGTGAGAGATTAGCATGGTAATGTAAGATCGCAGAGTCACCGCCACGCCGAGGTACAGCACACGAAGGTGGCTGTGTTGGTGTGAGAAATTTAACCTGTTCATGTAAAATCGGAGAGCCGAAAATAACAACTAACATCGGAAGGTGGCAGCATGGGGACATCACAGCCAGTTATGACTTAAACTGGTTGATAACATCATTCCAATGATTGCTAAGTTTGTACACATCTTCTCGGTTGAAATTGTGTCTGTGTCTGTATATATGGATTGCTTCATGAATGAATCTCTGTTGATAGCCAGTGGGTTTACATTATCTCAAGTCAACCCAATGGCACCTGGGTCTGTCCCGCAAACTACTGTCAGTGAGCCTTCGACACTTCACGTGACCTCAAGATGCACCTCGCCAGGCACAAGCGCCAGGATAACGTTGCCGCCACCTCGTGGCAAATTGCGGCTATTGTTTAGTGGTGATGGGTGTATCTCCAATTCAACAATGTCCAACGCGATGGAATGGCTAAACTACTTAAAACTGAAAATTTGTGATTGCTCTGCACTGGTGCCAGCATTTGGTTGGAGATTCATGACAGGAAACTGCAGTCTTGTTAAATCGACCTTGGCTGAGAAACGTGTTCCGTGTGTTTAGTGTTGTCCTTCCCCTGCACATCCGATTCGGGGCCGTCCATAAATGACGTCACGCACCTGGGGGGGGTCAGGCATTTGTGGCGATGTGTTACAAGGTGGGGGTTGAGAAATGTGACGTCACATCAAAATGCGTAACTTTAAATAAATATAGACAACACGTTCTACTTAATAAATAGACGTTTTACTGGTAGGAACGAAGTGGACCAGCCTACAATAGATTATTTCGTCCGTCCGTCCGACCGTCCGTCCGTCCGTGTAGCAACATTTAAATTAAAAATTAACTCACAGCGACCTAAAGCCTACAGCTAGGCCTAAAGCCTAGAACTAGGCCACAAACTCTCCCTTCGTATCGTACCCCCGCGTGTGTGAAAGGGAGTTAATGTTTCACAATGTTACATTCCCTGATTTTTTTAAACAGAAACATTTAAATTTCAAGCTTTTACATTAATAATTAAAACATTTAAATTAAAAATTAACTCACAGCGACCTAAAGCCTACAGCTAGGCCTAAAGCCTACAACTAGGCCTCAAAGTCTCCCTTCGTATCGTCCGATTAGGTGTAGCAACATCGCCCCCTACTGCAAACACTTGGCAGGACCCTACAAAAACCTTTAGACTCAGTGGGGCTTTCCTGGCTAAACAAGTGTAATAATACATTATGTTTATATTCTTTGGTTATTCGTTCCTACCAGCCCACCCCGCAGGGTCCTGTTAATAAATACGCACTACAATGACAATAGTTTAAAGCGATTTGAAGCATGTTTTTTTTGCACGGTTGGCTATGTACAGTGCTAAAGAATCTTGATTTGAAGCTTTCGTGGCTGCAGGAATCCATACGCTCTGGTTCTTTCGGTAAAGTCACGTAGATGGAAAATTCATAGATCACTAAAGTTTCGTGATCTATTAGGAGAACTCCTACGTCAGGAGTTCTCCTGCTGTGTTGGTTTCACCTGATGACGGTTGCTTGTGTTGCGATCGAAACGTCGTGATCTATTCATTTTCTATCTACGTGACTTTACCGAAAGAACCAGAGAGTATGGTGCTAAATAAGTTAAACGTACGGTACGTGTATACATGGTGACCGGAAGCACGAGACGTGTTAATGGCAGTGGCGTCATTGACTGGGAACTCGCTGGAGTCGAGAGCCACCAAGTATACACTCACAGCCCTCATTGAACAACTTACACCCAAATGCAAGAAACAACCCACATTCACCCAACCCGACATGCACCAAACGCGACACTCACCCAACCCCACATGCACCGAACAACCAACAAGCAGCGAACCACACACGCACCAAACAACCCACACTCACTGAATAACCCACACTCACGAACCCCACACGCACCGAACTCCACTAGCACCGAACCCCACACACACCGAACGCCACACTCACCGAACCCCACACTCACGGAACCCCACATGCACCAAACAATCCACACACATCAAATCCTACACTCACTGATCCCTACACACACCGATCCCCACACTCTCTGAACAACCTACACTCACCGAACCCCACACTGACCAAACCCCACACTTACCGACCGCACATGCTCCGAACAACCCACACTCACCGAACCCCACACTTACAGAACTCCACATGCACCAAACAACCCACACACACCGAACCCCGTACTCAACGAACCCCAAATGCACCAAACCCCATACGCACCGAACAACCCACACGACCGAACCAGACACGCACCGAACAACCCACACTCACGGAACCAGACACACACCGAACAACTGACATGCACCGAACCCTACACTCACCAGACTACACAGTTACCGAACCCCACACTCACCGAATAACCCACACTCACCGATCCCCACACGCACTGAACCCCACACATCGGCCTTTGTGTTTCGAGAAACAATTCTTTTGCGCCTTACGAGGTCAGCCAGCTGTAGGTTTTGCAGCGCCTAGAATGACTTAGTAGGCCAATCCTTGAGTGGCAATCCTTGCCACAGCAATTGGAAGTGAATGCGGTGGCAGCTCCAGAAGAATGATTGAGTGAGCTCTGGGAGGGAGGTTTTGTCAGAGTTAATGCGTAGGTAACGCTTTTGTTTGAGGCGGTGTATCTTTTTAGGGCGTAGTCTGACCTTGCTGGATACCAGCGAGTGATCGGTGTCACAAACTGCACTGTGGTAGCTGCGTGTGATGAGTACTGAGTTGAGGAGGGCTCGTCGGGTGATGACTAGGTCCAGTTGGTGCCAATTAAGAGACCTTGGATGTCTCCATGATACTTTATGGTATGGTTTAGTAAGAAAGAATGAGTTTGTGATACAGAGATTGTGGTATGAACAAAGCTCCAGTAGTCTTTGGCCACTGGCATCCATTATTCAATGCCGTGATAGCCTAGGCATGCGGGCCACGCCTCGTGGTCAGCCCCAATCCTTGCATTGAAGTCTCCCAACAGAAACATGTGCTCAGAGTTGGGAATTTTGCTAATAATATTGTGAAGCTCTTCATAGAACTGGTAATGAATCTCCGGAGGTGAGTAGAGTGTTGGGGCGTAGACACTCAGGATGTTTACATGGCCAGAAGCAGTGAGCAGTCTCATGAGCAGAATCCGCCCAGAGCCTGAAGTGGTTCTATCATGTCAAGGAGTGTGTTTTTGACGGCGAACCCAACACCGTGTTGCCTTGCTTCGTTCTGCTGTTTTCCTTGCCAGGGTCTCCTGCAGTGCTGCAATATCCATATGAAGTCTCGCCAGCTCCCCGTCGATAACTGCAGTCTTGCGGATGTCCTCAATCTGCAATAGATCTTCGGAGAGTCCAGAACACATTGTACGTACATTCCAGCTTGCAAAATGAAGGGTTGGAACCTTCTTTCGTTTAGTTTTGCTTTTGTCTGGTGCAGGTGTTGCAGCCCACTTGTCTGGTGATAAACCATAAGCTCCAAGCACCCATTGGAGCAGGTGAGCCGTGGCGGGAAAGCACCTTATTGGCCGGGGCTGCCAACTTGAGGCGGGCGGTAGTTATCCATTGGGGTGCAATGACCCCTCCCACCGACGATGGCAACCCGTGGCGCCCATTTTTTACGCCAATCTAAAATGAGCTTATAACCCGTGACTGCTGCCATCCGTGTTTCTTGGTCACGATTAAGTGGCCGAGGAGTGTCCTCTCCCCATTTTTGCACCTCTTGTTGGCGCAAAGTCCGGGCAGGTTTTTCTGGAAATCCTGGGTTGCCCATGCGTCAGGATCCCCCCCCTCGGCCTTGCTGGTGATGTCCAAAGGAGTGCGTAGCACAACGTTTGGTACCAGTTTGGCTGCAGGGGCTGCCGGGAATGTGCCGCAGAGCGTCACAAAACCGCTTGAGGGGCCCCACTCCTGATTTTCTGTCGGGGTTTACTCCCTTAGCCATTGACTCTCCCGAGACACTCACAAGGCAGTGAGAAAACCGCGTAACCCTGGGAGGGGCCCTTACCAGGTACTGACAGCCGGGCCAGCTGTGCCTGGGACTCGCGTAAGGCAGGGTCGTCACGCCCTGAGGTAGTTTATCACAAACCACCCGACACCATAACCCCACACTCACCAAACAACCCACGCACCGAACCCCACACTCATGAAACCAGACAAGCACCGAACAACTGACACTCACCAAACCCCACTCTCACCAAACAACCCAAATGCACCGAATTTCACGTGCAAAGAAATCCACAATAAACGAACCCCACCCTCACCGAACCCCACATGCACTGAACCCCACATGCACCGAACAACCGACAGTTACCGAACTCCACACTTACCGAACCCCACATGCACTGAAGAACCCACACACACCAAACCCCACACTCGCCGATCCCCACACGCACCAAACAACCCACGCACCGAACCCCACACTCACGGAACAACCCACGTGCACCGGACAACCCACATTCACGGTACCAGACACTCACCGAATCCCACACTCACCGGACCACACAGTTACCGAACTCCACATGCGCCGACCAACCCACACACACTCAACCCCACACTCACGGATCCACACACGGATTGAACCCGACACGCACCGAACAACCCACAAGCACCAAAACTAAACACTCACCGAATAACCCGCACGCGCTGAACCCCACACGCACCGAACAACTGACATGCACCGAACCACACACAACAACCTAAATGTACCAAATTCCACACGCACCGAAATTCGCAATCAATTAACTCCGCACTCACCAAACCCCACACGCACCGAACAACCCACACTCACCAAACCCCACACTTACTTAACCTCACATGCATCGAACAACCCACACTCATATAATACTGTGATTAGCCAAGAGTTGTGAGAAGCTAAGAGGTGTGCGAATACACTTGATGAGTTTGGGAGAGTGAGTAAGGAGCAGCAGACGAGCAGCTCACCACAGGAGCCCTCCTGTGGGAATGGGGGGCACCAAGGGTGGTCGCGCAAGCTGCTCCTCACAAGACCAGCAGCGCAGCGGCTAATGACTAACCACGAGCGTGTCGACTCAGCAACCACTCCAGCGGTGGACAGAGCTTGACGGTGCAGCCGAGAGCGCCCTGTGTTCGACACACATACCCGCCGATCCAGCGCCCCCTGCTGGGGACCTGATGTATTTTTAGTACAAGGAAAAACGCTGTGCGACGACTCATCGCCTTCTGGACCCAAGGACCACAGTTGGACCTCGTGGTGACTGCCGTCCAACACACACACACAGCGCGCATATTGGTGCGAATAAGATTGTTCCAAGGGGCTTTTTTTGTTTCGAAAATGGTTGCCATTCCAAGGTGGTGTGTTAACTATTAGCTGGTCGTGAAAAGCATTGTTCTGTCCCTAGAGTTGCATGAGTGCAGTCGTTTATAAGTGTTTTTGGTCATTCGTTTTCTTTTTATCACATAATCTTACCAATGAGTTAATTGATGTCACACTAAACATGTGTAAGCATCTATGTCACGAATCTACACACTCGCATGTACACTATTGTTTCGGGACATTTCTTGAATTGCACAAACTTACGAATTCATTGATGTCACACGAAATATTTATAAGCATCTATTAGCCAAACCGACACACTCGCATGAACAATATTGTTTTGAGATTTATTTTAACAGATAATCTTACCAATTAATTCATTTGATGCCCCCTTTTGCCATTGGGCACATGTTTCTTTAACATGGTTGCGTATGAATTTTATCATTTGTAAGGACTTCCCCATCTTCGTGTGCTGTCGCGCTACTATGGAGTTGTTATATTGCTCAGTTTAACAACGTAACCATTGAGGTTTAATTGGACGGATCGATGAGTATATCTGCAGGAGTACTGTTGTGGCAATTCCGATCATAAGTGTGTTCGCATAGAGTATTTTTACACACTTTCATTTAACTCACTGTTTGTTTTCATAGCCTCAAATCTTTCAACTCAATTTTAACCCACTTCCCAATGTCGTATCGACTGCAAACCTGGTATACTAATATCATACTGATGGCAATACTATATGCTATCATAAAAATACATTCTTTTTTATATGTTATGTTTCGGCCTAATTGTCCACGGTCAACTGACGTTGGCTGTAATTGGCCATGGTCCCTTACGTTATAGCAAGCTTCGGGGCCACTACCTGGAGTCGGAGTTCTTTCATTACTAGTACATTTCATAAGAGTGTTTTTAAAAAAAAAATTAAATGTTAATTAGATATTCAAGTTGCTTAACAGAAAAGTCTTGAGTGGTTCCTTCCTAAGTTCATGCGTAATTATCTTAATTATAAGACCGGACATAATTACACTAAAATCATAACCAGTAAATGTTTCAGCGAGAATCCTAATCAGTAAAAGGTAAAGCAAGAATCATTGTATTATCACAATTGGTAAACACGTTCCTTCGGAGTGGGCAGGTAGGAACTTGGTTGGATAGCACATTCGTGCACGACAGACAAATAATCCCTGGTGGGAAGTGTGGAACCGGTTGTTCCTACCTGTAAAACATACCACCAACCCACCGTTTCAATAATGGCCATGCAATGCAGAATGGAGCATGTGAAGCTCTATACTCTTTGGTTCTGTCGGTAAAGTCACGGTGAAAAGAGCCAAAGAGAATGGATCATTGTAGTCACGAAAACGTCAAATTTAGAATATGAAGCTCAATGCAACTACAAAATAATCCCTGCCAACAGCAAATGGTGAAATATCCATGTCTATAAACATTAGAACCTCTTAAAAATGTAAATTCCTTATATGCAACCACAAACATGCAAAGAGAAAATTGAAGTGCAATGCAGAAGGCTTTTATTCGTAGTCAGCCACAATTATTATTTCAGAACATGTGATCAAAAAACGGTACAAAATGCTGCTCTATTTCTCAGTAGCACGGGCGGTCATTTTGGTGTAAGTGAGCCCCTTGTAGACGCCACTCAGGGGAACGTCAAAGAGAGCGCCATTCATGCAAGTGATGCGTAGCAGAGCCGTGTACGGGAGGTCGATGTTTGCACGCCCGATTTTGGCGACAACGGTGACAGTCTTGTGCGGAGGAACTGAGACAGGGAACGTGAGAGTCTCCGTCCGCTCCTCCGAGTTCTGCAATGCGTGCGTGGTCTCAGAACTCAAGGTGAAGCTGAACCCGGCCTCCCCCTCCACAACCTCAGGTATGCCTGCCGAGACGGTCAGGCTGAAGGTGAACTCGATCTTGTTGGTCGTAGACCACGACGACTTTTTGGTTATCGTCTTGGAGCTCTCGAAGGTGTGAGACTGCATGACGCTGGTGTCGTTTATGTACTCCATTTCTTTAATCTCCTCCATCTGCACGTTAGGCAGAACCTGGTGCATAGTTGGGTACTTCATGTTCTGGATCACCGACGACTTTACAGCATTGATGAAAAGGAAGCCCATGGAGTCGATATCAGCCCCCGCTCGGCCCTGAACGCCCAAGCAGATGCCGGAGCCCACGTCGATCTTGTACTCTGTCTTGAGCCCCCAGTCCGTCATCTTGGCAAAGAACTCACGGTTGCGGCTCGTTCTGAACTTTATGGCACCCAGACGCGTGCCAGCCCCATTGCCCCACAGGGAGAGCTGCGACATGAACTCGCCCGACTGGAATTCAAACTGCTGAGCAGAGGAGTCCACGGTGCCGAATTTCTGCCTTCGCCCATCAGTCAGCCACACCTCCAGACCCCTCACTTGCCAGCCTCCAACGCTCACGGAGAGTTTCTGCAGCGTGGCCGCATTGCTCCTCCCATCAAACGAGAACGCATTTCCACCTTGCCCTCCAATGATGTGCAGCGTAAGTGGGTACGACATTATGTCAACCTGGATGGAGACGGAAGGGAAAGCATAGCAAGCATGGTTCAAGCCAAGTATTCCTGCTTTACTATCATTTACAAAAAAACACTCAGGACTCCAGTTCATTAGCAACTGTAGTTCAGTGTACCCTTCGTCTCTTAAAATTTGGACATTAAAATACTTCGGAAGGTCTGAAAAAGTGGGCACCAAATAGTGCGCAATAGCCATTTTACATGCTGTTAAAGCAAGTTTTAAATATTTGGCAAGTATGCAACAAACCTAATCCGAGTCAAAATTACTATAGTTTTTAGATTCAAACTTGTGGAATCAATATTAAAGCAAAAAGTGCGCAACACAATGAACTCTCCGCCGATAAATTAACAATTAGTCCTTCAAGCACAAGCGTGCGTGCTCATGGAACTGCGGGCATTGTTGGTGGCAGAGTATCAAAACTAAATTCCCATACATTTTTCTCCCAACAACAAACAGCAGGATAGAGTATGGCCCATTCCACAACCCTCGATCCACTCAGCCACAGTAGACCATCATGCAGTGGGGCAATGCAAGAGGGATGCACGTGTCAAGTTGCAGTAGCACAAATACCTTTTCTTTCCACGAACAATGAAAAGCTCGGATAGACGATCCAGGGACTTGGCTGAAGGCGACCTAAACGGGTCATATGAACAGAAGCAGTGGGGTTAAGGTAGTGTGGGGAAACCAGATTAACCCTATAAATCAAAGGCAACCATGTTTGCACATGCAGATCGCCCCGGCAAGAACCATCCTGACCGAAAAATAAACAGCGGAGGTTTTTTAGAGCGCAGGCATAATGCAGTGGTTATTAGGCGTTGCATCATATCAAGGGAAAAATTATTGACAGCACGGTTTGAAAAGGTGTCAAATTAGACCCTTCTTTAGATTAAAAAAAATAGGTGGCAGACAAATAAAATTAATTTGAGAATTCCCATTAACTGGGTTTCAAACTTAAAAGGGGTTTCAGCTTCTGCCATACAACCCTTGGATTTCAGGTCAATAAAAACGGAAGTAGTGCAGCCCTATAATACGAATCCATTTTTTAAACATTAGATATTCAGCCAGAATTTTGGCAGGTGAGACTTTGATAATTGGTGTTTTACCCTTCAATCTGGCAACAAAACTGACACCTTTTTTACAAGGAGTCATGTTTGCATAGACCACAATACCTGCAGTCATAATGCAAACAAAAAGCATAACTCTGACAATGTGCACTGTCCTTGAAGTTGATTGGTCCACACCCGAGACAGCTTTCCTTAGAGCCTAGTCTCACATGGGTTGGACCAGATGACGCCAAAAGGCGACAACTCAAAGACAATGCACCATCAGAGTAGGAGAGCTCGGGGCAAGCATCTACACTATGGGAACCTCATTTGCCAGTAAAAATATGATAATTGGTTTTTTACCCTTCTATCTGGCAACAAAACGGACACCTTTTTACAAGGAGTCATGTTTGGATAGACCACAATACCTGCAGTCATAATGCAAACAAAAAGCATAACTCTGATAATGTGCACTGTCCTTGAAGTTGATTGGTCCACACCCGAGACAGCTTTCCTTAGAGCCTAGTCTCACATGGGTTGGACCAGATGACGCCAAAAGGCGCACAACTCAAAGACAATGCACCATCAGAGTATGAGAGCTCGGGGCAAGCATCTACACTATGGGAACATCATTTGCCAGTAAAAATATGATAATTGGTTTTTTACCCTTCTATCTGGCAACAAAACTGACACCTTTTTACAAGGAGTCATGTTTGCATAGACCACAATACCTGCAGTCATAAAGCAAACAAAAAGCATAACTCTGATAATGTGCACTGTCCTTGAAGTTGATTGGTCCACACCCGAGACAGCTTTCCTTAGAGCCTAGTCTCACATGGGTTGGACCAGATGACGCCAAAAGGCTCACAACTCAAAGACAATGCACCATCAGAGTATGAGAGCTCGGGGAAAGCATCTACACTATGGGAACCTCATTTGCCAGTAAAAATATGATGTAAAATATGATATCATATTTTTACTGGCAAATGAGGTTCTCATAGTGTAGATATGGGTTTTAAAAAAACTACGGGGAGATCAACCCGGCTAATACTGGAAAATATATTGTTCAAACAACAAGCCCATTGTTGTTGTTAAGGGAAAATTTAGGTAAACAAGCTAATGCATGCTTTTATTTGCAGTACAAAACATCTTGACCCCAAAATTATTCAAATTTGGTGTCTTCAATGGGTGGTTGGCTTGCATAAAAATGTCAAAATGGAAGGTTACATTGATTATGTTAAAACGCAATAAGGAGCAAAATGTACGGGACCTGGACAGGTTTTCTTAAGGAAATATTGAATCGTCATGCGCGGTGAGTACGTGTAGAAAGAGTCAGCTCGTTCGGCTTAGTACCTCCGAAGACATTAATCCTCAAAGTTAAAATAATAAAACTGACAACGCAGAAAGTTAAATAAAGTATGAAAAAAAAGACAACCAACATGTACCCAACATGGTCGGGAAAGGGGCACAACAGCAAATCCTACAGCAAGCCCAGCAATGTAGCCCGCCTCACTCACCACTTACAAAAGCAGTCAGCCCCGTGAAGAGCAGATGCGGTGTGCCGTCTGCTCCCTCCTTTATATCGAGGGAGCGCACGTCACGTGGAACAATCACGCGGGTTTGCCTTCCCATCCCTGGCCAATCATGGGGATCGGAGGGAGAAGGCAATCATCGCGAATCAATCAGTATGATGATTCACTAATTGGATGGGTGGCGCTTCCTGCACTCGTTCCTATTTTGCGTGAGACTCCGTTAACGAGCCCAGCCACGCGCGCTAGGGCTTCATAGACACAATCACGACCCCCAAGTGAGTATGTTGAGAGTCCAGAGGGTGCTCACATCACGTGACAGAATTACGCGTGCGTGCGTCCTCCCATCTTCCCCTCCAGGCCAATCATCGGGAGCCAATCACAGCGAAGATTCACTCATTGCACGCGCGTCCATTGTGTGAGGCACCGTTCATGAGCCAAGCTACTGGCACGCGCCTCGTTAATGCAATCACGGTCCCAGTACCGGGCCGTGAGTCAATTGAGTTGTGTGCTCATGTGATTTAAACGGTTTTTTTTCTCTTTAACATGGTCCACACGAAAAAGTTCAAATTAGCCTCGCTACCATCACCAACTGTAATTCATGTTGTTAATAAGTGCCTTATCGATTGAACTGAACGTGCCTCTGGATATTTTGTTTTTACTCATTTGTTCAATTGTGGAATGCTTTGATTTGTCTGCTGGCCGGGTCTCCCTTAAACACGTTCTTTCGGAGTGGGAAGGTCAGAACTTGATTAGACAGCGCATTAGTGCGATCCGTGTCACGCGGCAAAAGCTGCGTGGGGCGGCGCGTCACGTGGTGCTGAGCCCGCCCGAGGCGCTCTATGAAATACAAATCGAGGGTGTGGCTATGCACGACAGACAGACAAATAATCCCTGGTGGGCAGTGTGGAACTGTTGTTCCTACCTGTATACACCCTTATACAATGAAGCTAAAGATCACACACACGATACGCCCCTAGACAACGAAGCCGAGCATCACATCACACACAAATAACCACACACACAGAGTACACCCCGAGACAACGAAGCCGAGCCAATAATAAATAATAATACACGCACACCTATTGATCATTATACAAACTAACATACACATTAATAATACTCCCATATACACACACATAGATCAAATACATACATTTTCACGTAATATTTAATCACATATCATTGATCACATTACACTTACACTCAATTAACATCAATTAACATGCAATACACATACGTCTAATTAATGTATTAATATCGTAAAATTTTCATACTTATGTTGTGAGTTCAACTGAGTCGCAGATGTACTCTTGGAGGCAACACATTTATTTAACACCAACACACGGGGTAACTGCCCCTTAACAGAATAACAACCTATGGTGGTGACCACCAGGCTAACTACACTGATTACAATGCAACTGCTACTACGGACCGGGCCACAGCTTGGGTCCAGGTCCACGTGTTGGAGACTCGGTAGAACGTAGAACGTAGACGAAGGTTTCTTCAGGATGAACAACAACGCCGGTCCCTCTGGGGGACCCGGCTTATATTCTCTGTGGCGTGGCTGGCTCCGCCCTTGGCCACGACTACCTTCCAGAATCCTTGAGCAGGATCTGGACCCCGACCACGTGACCACCCATATCCCCCACTTGGGGCCCCTCTGTAGACTTAACCGGTCATGTGTCTTCACGGATCAACCAGAGTGCCATGGCCTTTAGTAACCCCTTTCCTGCAGCCGGCAACCTCACACTTTATCCTGTAGGGATGACACTGCATGCCGAGCGTGGTGCCATCCATCGCTATAAATCAGTGCTCACCGTGCCTCTCCAGGGCCGTCACTACTCAGTGACATTCCGCGATGTCACTACACTTATGTAATGACATAAGGACACCTGCTGGCTGGGAAAGGGAAGCACAGGTACGGGCACGGTTAAGGTAACATCCAATCGGAGAGGGAGAGGTATCTGGGGAAAAGGTAATAGGTGGGGTTGGCCGAGATGCTCCGGTAACCTACTCGAAGGTTCCATGAAAGGGCATGGCTGGAGGCGGGGCCTAGCCACGCCTGGGGAGATATAAGGGGGAGCGGACCCGGGGCTCGGGGTTCGCGTGTGGATTCTTGGATCCGGGCTGCGTCGCTGCTCGCCGTCATCTCTCTCCATCGTCCGGCCACATGGAAGATCTCCTGTGGGGTTTCCATCGCCATCCTCGTCACGCCGCCAATCAGCGGCGTCGCCGAGTGAGGGCGGTGGTGATCGGCTGTGTGTAGCCAGTAGAGACGTTAATATCTAAGTGTTGTACTCAGAGTGAGAAGAATAAGGTTGGCCTGTGTTGTGCCCAGTGTGAGAAATAAAATAAGTACCCTCTATACGACGTGTTGCGGAAGTTGCTCATTAAACTTACATACATTTACATACTTTCATAAATTTCCATAATTTCCATATTTTAAATGTTTCACAACCCACATGCACCGAAGCCCAACATCACCAATCCCCACACGCACCAAACAACCAACACATAACGCAAAACCCACACGCACCGAACACCACAGGCACCAAACCCCACAGTTACCGAATCCCACACGCACCGAACCCCACACTCACCGCACTCCACACTCACCGCACTCCACAAGCACGGAACAACCCACACTCAACCAACAACCCATATGCACCGAATCCCAAAAGCACCGAACTCCACACTCACCAAACCCCACACGCATTGAACCCCACACACACCGAACCCCACATAAACCAAACAACCCACCCACACCGATCCCCACATTAAATGAACCCCGCAAGAATAAAAAAAAACCCACACGCACAGAACCCCTCACTCAATGAACAACCCAAAGGCACGGAACCTCACACTCACCGAACCCCGCAAGGATCAAATAAACCACAAACAAACAACCCACACTCATCAAACAATCCATACGCACTGAACCCCACACGCACTGAATAACCCATGTTCATCAAACAATCTATACGCACTGAAAATACCACACGCAATGAACCCCACACGCACCGAACCCCACACTCACCACACAACCCACACTCACCGAACAACCCATACACACATTGAACCCCACATGCACCTAACCCCATACTCACCAAACAATCCACACGCACTGAGCAACCCACACGCACCGAAAACCCCACATGTGTAGGGGTGTTACAGGAGGGAAACGGACGGGTACACAGGGGTGTCCACATCCACGTCCGAAAACGGTTACTACCCTGGGGGGGCTGTGGGGGGATGCTGTGATCCCACACAGCCCCACCCCTCGGTGGCAAGTTGGTATAAAAGGCGGGGAGCCAGAGAGCTCGGGGGAAGTGTTGGGGAGCTAAGGAGCGAAGAGCCAGTGAAGATCGAAGACCAGCCAGATAGGCCCTGGAACTCCTCTGACCCGATGTCCTTCTCAGGGCCGGGCAGAGCAAGCCAGTGGCTCGGCCCCAGAGCCTCAGAGCCGATGTTCTTCTAAGAGCCGAGTCTGTCTGGCTGGGTGTCGTGACCTGTTTCTTGACCAGGGCCAGGTCAGGTAGCCTCCCCTAGCGCCCTTAGTGGAGGACCTGGGAGCAAAACAATTACACAGATAGCCTAGGAGTGTATCCCAGTCCAGTACGGGTGAAGGGGCCGTTACCCCTTCCATTGTTACCATGTGAGTTATAATAAATAGTGTGCCTCGACTACACCGTCTCTGTCGGTTGTGAACCCACTACACATGCATTGATCCCCACGCACCGAAAAACCAACATGCACCAGACCTCACACTCACCGGACAACCTAAATTGACTGGACCCCACACTCATCAAACCCACTAGCAATGAACCCCACACTCACCGAATAACCCAGATGCGCCAAACCCCACATGCACCAAAACCGATACTCACCAAACAAACCACATGCACTGAACACCAAACAACCTACAACGCACGAAACCCCAAACGCACCGAACAACCCACACTCACCGAACTAAAACAGAACTGAACAACTGACACGCACTGAACCACACACACACCGAACAACCTAAATGCACTGAATTCTACATGCACCGAAATCCACAATCAACGTGTAATGCGAGCATAATCGAGGTTTCGCCGCTCAGCTCTGGGCCAATCAGACGGCACGGAGTATTGGGGGCGGGGTCCAGTAATGTGGGCATATGGGAAGGTCCGCCGCCAACCTCTGGTCCAATCGGATGCCAGAAGATCAAGGGCGGAGCCTAAGGGCGGAGCCGGGCGTAATTTGGAAGGTTCGGAAAGGGCGTGGTGGAAGGTGGAGACAGGATGACGTGTGAGGGGAATATAAGGGGGATCCAGAAGAGACTCGTGGTCAGTTGGCGTAGTCACGGAGTGGGACCACGTTGGGTCGTGGGACACCTCCTGCGCCATCAGCCACGTGGCTGGAGACGACTCCAAGCACACCGTCAGCCAACGGTGTGCGGGAGCCGAAGGGAGTGCGACTGACGGGAAGGGCGCGCGGTGCACGCAAGAGGAAAAGCCGGTCCACTGTCGGGATCGGCGGAGTGTGAGCGGCATAACAAGAATAAAAGAGAGATGGAGACCAAGCTGTGTGTCATCAACATCTTTTATTACAAACGTATCCTGTACTCACCAAACCCTGCATGCACTGAACAACCCACACTCACCGAACTCCACACTGATAGAACCCAACATGCACCAAACAACCCACAATAACCTAAACTGACAAGCACTGAACCCTACATGCACCAAACCCTACACGCATCAAACCCCACACTCACCGAACCCCACAACGCACCACACTCCACACACACTGAACTCTCCACACTCACGTATCCCCACAAGAACCAATAACCCACTCTCACCGAACGACCCACAATTACCAAAACCCACACTCACCAAATCCCACATACACTAGATAACACATATATAGTGACTGTGATTGTCACTGTGTGCTGCCGGGCTTACGAAGCCACGGCGGATAATGTGTTGGCATTAAGTGTAGCCCGCTTCCTGGGCATAGTACCAGCACTAGCGGGGCTTGGGTGAGTGCTGGTCAGCTCGGAGGCACCACATACAGTGTGCGGTGCGGGCTCTCGGTGAGGGAGCGAGAGGGAGTGTCAGCCAGCCAGGGTTACATTGGGGCAAGATACGCTGGTTGACCTGCTGACACGTGACCGGATGATATTGGAGGGGGGCCACCGGTGGACGGGGGCCGCTTGGCGGTCACGTGGTTTAAAAGAGTTCTCGGGGAGCCTTCGGGAAAGAGCTCGAGAATTCTAGAAGGTGGGCGGGGCGAGGGGCGGAGCCAGCCCCAGCCCAGGCCGTAATGACGGGGGCCCCATGAGGGAATCGGGGTTCTTCGTGTTGCTGGTGATTAAGATCCATGTCGGGAAAAAGAAGCCTCTAGCCACGCGGCCCGGGACCCAGCTTGCGGGCTGGGATAGCGAACCGTGTCTAGTTCTGCCGCAGCGAAGCTCTCTCTCTCTCTCTTGTTCGTTCGTCATAGTTGATGATGACCATGGCACGTTTGTCATTTTGTTGGGTTTTGATGAGTGCACAGATGGCTGAACAGGCAAATCTGAGCCTGGAATTATCTGTGGCACACTGGACAGGTCAGAGAGGATGTAGAGCTCTGAGGTGCAGCCACAAGTCCCTCCTTGGTAGATTTGCGCTGCTGCCTCTTCAAGATAGCACAGGAGCTTCTCCTGCTCTCACAAAGGACTGCACCGTCCTGTACTTTTCTTCTCTAGGCAGGTCGGTCATGAACTAACGGTTCCCAACTTTTCAGGTCGCATCCAAAACTCTTCAAGGAAATTTTCAGGCTATCCTTGTAGCCCTTTTTGGGGCCACCTTGCGCTCGCTTGCCATTCTTCAGCTCGCCAAAGAAGACTTGTTTTGGCAGTCTCGCGCAGGGCATTCTGGTCACGTGGCCAGTCCATCTAAGCTGCTCCTTCACAAGCAAGGTGTGGATTCTGGGGATATTGGCCTTGCTGAGGACTGATTTTCTCGGTAAAATGCCTCTGAAGATTTGTATCGACCAGGGCTGTTTGGAATTGCCGTCGGGACGGAGTATGGCATTTATCCTGTCTCCGACCAGCATGTATTCTGCTAAGACCACCGTGCAAGCACTTGCGTGCCGAATGGTGCAGAGGCGGATGTCGTGGGAAATGTCGGGATCGGCGTTCGGGCTCACAGACCTCGGGATGTGGATGAGCGCTGGATGGATTTATCCACGGGACAAATGGGGAAGCTAAGAGCGCTCCTGCGGGAGTTGTCGGACATTTTTAGTAAAAGTAAATTTGATATCGGTCACATGTCCGTTTTGAGCCACCATATCGACACGGGAAATGCCGCCCCCATCTGGCAGAATCCTTACCCCCTGAGTCCAGCTGAAAAGGAACATCTTCGGGAGGCGGTTGATGAAATGTTGGCCACAGATATCATCTCACCGTCCACCATTCCATGGGGTGCTCCGATCGTCCTTGTTAAGAAGCACGATGGCAGTTTGTGGTTTTGTGTCGATTTCCGCAAGCTTAACAAGGTTTCTGTTGCGGAAGCATACCCCTTGCCTTATATGGACGATTCATTGGATTCTCTGGCGGGTACATGGTTCTTTTCCAACCTTGACCTTTTGTCGGGCTTTTGGCAGTTGCTGCTTGACGAGGCCTCAAGGCCCAGGACAGCTTTTCGAACACCACAGGGGTTGTTCGAGTTTAACCGGCTTCCGATGGGGCTCCATTCCACGCCAGCCACCTCTCAGAATTTGATGGAATTGGTTTTGTTGGGCCTCCAGTAGGATTTGTGTCTAATCTACATGGATTACGTCATTGTTTTTGGTCGCACGTTCGATGAGCATTTTAGTAGCCTGCCAGCTGTTTTCATTAAAATGCATGTGGCCGACCTGAAATTCAAGCCGCAAAAATGTCACCTGCTCTAAAAATCTGTTCGATACTTGGGCCATATAATCAGCGAATCGGTAATCACGACGGACCCGGAGAAAACTGCTTGCATTCGGACGTGGCCTACCCCCACCTCAGCCAGCGAGGTGCGCAGTTTTATCGGCTTTGCCTCTTATTATCACCGATTTGTCGCGGGGTCCACATCTATAGCTAAACCTCTCCACGCCTTGACAGCTAAGGGGCAAAAATTCCATTGCGGGGTGGAGGAAGCTGTATTCCACTTGATTTGTGATGGGCTGGTTAACACCCCTCCCCTGTATTATCCCGACTTTTCATTGCCGTTCGTTTTGGACACGGATGCCAGTAATACCAGCATTGGTGCGGTGTTATTCCAAGTCATAAATGGCATGGAGCACGTGGTCGTGTATGGCACCAGGGTGCTGTCTCTGGCCGAGCAGCGGTACTGCGTACTTGTACGGGCGACACTTTGAGGTGCGCTCCGATCATGCGGCGCTCCAGTATACGCTGCGTGTTGATCAGCCCTCCAGTCAATTGTCACGCTGGCTCAAAATCCTGCAAGATTTTTCATTCAATGTCACGTATCATAAGGGTTCTCGCCATACGAACGCCGGTGCCCTATCGCAATTGCCAGCGGGCGAGGAGTGTGCTTGTTTTTCGGGTTCGGGTCGTTGTCGACCGCCGGCTCGACCTCCCCCTTCCCTCTCGTTGTGTCCTCCATGGACACGATGGCAGAGATGGGCGATGTCTCTGCTGCACGGGATGCAATTTTGGGGTTGGACTACGAGGTGTGGGGATGCCGGCAGGCGGAGGACGTGTACTTCCTTAAGTTGTCAGGGAGACCGCCGATGGCATGGCTCCGCGGGGTGTCGCCTCGTTCGTCCTGCGGCGCGGCCTGTTCATGTACTGGGATGGAGGATTGCGCCATTATGCTATTGTTGTCCCTACCGCCTTGCGTGGTGAGGTTGTTTTGGCTGTGCATAAACGGTTGTTGTACCTCGGAGTGCAAAAGACGCTGGCTGCTCTTAAATTGGATTTTTATTGGCCGGCCATGGCCTCCGACATCGAGGATCTGCTTAAGGGCTGCGTGCAATGTGCCCGGTGGAAGCCGCCAGCGAGATGCTGTTGCCCTCCGCTTCAATCCATCCAGGTGTCGAGTGTAAATGAAATTGTTGCCCTCGATATTATCGGGCCGTTTCCTGTTTCCGCACGTGGGAATAGGTACTTGCTTGTGGGCGTTGAGTATTTCTCACGCTGGGCTATGGCCTGGCCGCTCCCAAATCATTCGGCGGTGACTATTACCGAGGCGTTCCTCAATGGCCATGTTCTGGATAATGGTGCCCCCGAGCGCCTTTTGACGGATCAAGGCAAAAAAAATTCGTCCAAGCTGCCGCGTGAGGTGTGCAATTTTCTGGGGACAAAAAAGGTACGCACGTCGCCGTATCACCCGCAAACGAATGGCATGATCGAACGCCTACACCGGACTCTGACCTCTATGTTGAGTCACTTGGTCAGCGAGTCACAGGTCGATTGGGATTTGCATATTCCTGCGGTTTTCGCCGCTTATAGGATGACCCCTCATGCGTCCACTGGCTACTCTCCCTTCTTTTTGATGTATGGGAGGGAGTATGATCCTGCCATCGATGTGCACTTACAAGCCGTGCCCACCCCGAAGGTGTCCAAAATTTGTGATTCAATTTGGTTCACGCTCGCCAAACTTTATGAGGCGCGGGAAGCTGCCAATGTTAGCTCTCGGAAAGCAATTGACCAATGAGAGACTCAAAGGCGCCCGTGTTTCCCTGTGCGATTGGTCGCCGGGGGACAGGGCCTGGTTGCATTGTCTCCTGCAACCATGGAGGGGGTCGATTGATGTGGTTTGAGTCGTGCGGCCAAAGTGTCCAGATTCGGTTTGGTATGCGGAACTGGTTTGTACATCCCTCTCGTCTTAAGCCGTTTATATCACTGTGTGAGTTTGTTTCATGTCCATATCGCAGGGGGCGAGTGTCGGGTATGCCCGACGAGCTGGGGCGTGCGTCTGCCGACGCGGGTCCTCAGGAGAGTGTTTCTGCTCCACCCCCAGGCGCCGCGTGATTGATGCCTCACACGTGGCCGCTCGCATCGGCCTCTCGTGCTCTGGACGTGAATGACCCGACGACCCGGCCTACTGCTCTTTGTGAGGAGCCGGCTTCGTCGGGTCGATTTCTTGTTCCCCCCGGCCCTTCCATGGCGGTTGAGCCCAACCCGCCTGGAGGACCGGCATCACGGACTTGTTCAAAGACTCGGTTCGCGTGATCCCCGCGCATTGCATACTCCCATACTGTCATGGGTTGTCACGCTCGCATGAATCGTGACAAGTATTTGGCTGATCCTGCTCGCCATCGCGCTCACGGGCGTTGTTACACGTTGTGGGTGGGAGATGTTGATTTTCTTCTCTCTCCGTGTATTTATTATACAGTTGGGTTTGGGTAATTTATTGCGTTGTTCTGTTATTGTTGGAGCACACTTTTTGTTGTTCTGTATAATTGTACATCGGGTGCTTACTTATGGGGGAGTTGGCAGCCGGAAAGTCTGGAAGCTACGAATCCTACATACACTAGATAACACATATGTAGTGACTGTGATTGTCACTGTGCGGTGCCGGGCTTACGAAGCCACGGCGGATAATGGGTTGGCATTAAGTGTAGCCCACTTACTGGGCGTAGTACCAGCCCTAGCGGGGCTTGGGTGAGCGCTGGTCAGCGCGAAGGCACCACGTACAGTGTGTGGTGCGGGCTCCCGGTGAAGGAGCGAGGGAGAGTCAGCCAGCCAGGGTTACATTGGGGCATGATACGCTGGTTGACCTGCCGACACGTGACCGCATAATATTGGAGGGGGGCCACCGGTGGACGGGGGCTGCTGGGCGGTCACGTATTCTAAAAGAGCTCTCGGAGAATCTTCAGAAAGAGCTCGAGAGATCTAGAAGGTGGGCGGCGCGAGGGGCAGAGCCAGCCCCAGCCCAGGCTGATATAACGGGGGCCCCGTGAGGGGCTCGAGGTTCTTCGAGTTGCTGGTGATGAAGATCCACGTTGGGTAAAGAAGCCTCTAGCCACGCGGTCCGGGACCCAGCTTCTGGTCCGGGCCAGGATAGCGAACTGTGTCTAGTTCTGCCATAGTGTGGCTAGATGAGCATTCAACACCCAAGTGTAGGTTGTGTTATGTTATGTTGATTTAATTAATAAATTGTGTTGCGACTCAGTTGGACTCACTACACATACACACCGCACTAAACCCCACACGCACTGAACACCACACTCTCTGAAGCACACACACACCGAACCCCACACTCACCGAACCCCATACTCAACCAAACAAACAACATTCACCGAAACCCACACACACCGAAAAACCCACACACACCAATCCACGCACTCAATGAAGCCCAAACTCACCGAACCCAAATGCACCGCATCCCAGACGCACCAATCCCCGCAGTCACCGAAGCCCGGAATCACCAAAACCCAAATGCTACGAATTCCAGACGCACAGAACCCCACACACCCCGCATCCCACGCGAACTAACTCAACACTCACCAATACCCACACGCACTGAACCCCACACGAATTAAAATCCATTCGCACCAAACCCCACAGCTACCGATGAACCCACCATCATCAAACCCCACACGCACCGAACAACCCACGTGAACTGAAACACCACTCACCGAACTCCCCACTCACCGAACCCCACACTTACTGAACCCCGCACTCAACGAACCCGACACGCACTCAACTCCACACTCATCAAATGCCCACTCACCGAACCCCACATGCACGGAACCCCATACTCACCGAACTCCAAGCTCACCAAACCGCACACTCACTGAACATCCCACACCACCGAACCGCACATGCACTTAACAACCCACGCTCACCGAAAAAAACACACCCACCGAACCCCATAATCAACCCAACAAACAACAATCACCCAAACCCACAGGCACTAAACCCCAAATGCAACGAACCCCACCTGCGCCGAGAAACCAAAACGCACCAAACGACACACTCACCTAACAACCCATACTCACAGAACCCCACATGCACCGAACAACCCACACGCACTCAACCCTACAATCACCGAACCCTCCACGCACCAAACCACATACTCACCGAGCCCCGCACGCAACCAAAACCCACACGCACCGAACTCCAAACTGACCAAACGCCACACTCACGGAACCACACAAGCACCGAACAACCCACACACACCAAACACCCCACATGCAGTGAAGCCCAGACCGCACGCACACCAGACAACTTACACACACTGAACAACCCAAACGCACCGAACCCCACATGCACATAATATCCCCACAAACACCGAACAAACCACACGCACCGATCCCCACACTCACCGAAACCCGAAATCACCAATCCCCGCACTCACCAAAAACCAAAATCACCGAAATCCCAGCGCACCAAACCGCAAATGCACTAAACCCCACATGCACCAAAATCCACACGTACTGAACAACCGACATTAACCGAACCCGACATGCACCCAACCACACACTCACCAAACCCCAAACGCACCGTACCCAAAAAACACCAAACAATCCACATGCACCAATCCCCGCACTCACTGAACCCCACACTCACCGAACCATGCACTCAATGAACCCCACACGTACTGAACCCAACACTCATCGAATACCACACTCATGAAGCCCCACACTTACGAAACCCCAGAAGCACCGACCAACTCATGGAACCCCACATGCACCGAACCCAACACGCACCAAACCCCACACGTACTAAACAACCCATACTCACCGAACCATACACGCACCAAACTACACATATACCAAACAACTCATCATCTGGCCACATGGCCGACCAGCTCTGAACCAATTCCTCAACCACATCAATTCCATACACCCAGCCATCAAATTCACCATGGAGGTTGAAAAGGATGGCAAGCTACCATTCTTGGATGTTTTAATCTAAAAGAGACCGGATGGCTCAATGGGACACTCTGTCTACAGGAAAGCAATACGGATGCCTACCTAAAACCTGACTCCCACCACCATCCATCCAGGAGAATTCCCTCATCAAAATGATTCCAAAGAACACAGGATGAGATGTTACTATCCTTTGTGCAAGCACTTCCAAGAGTTCATGAACAGTGAGCCTGGTGAAATTTGGGGAGCGCATCGTCAGTAGTGAACCTTTGGATCCTAGGGTGTTTCGGCCTTTCATACTATACACCCTCCCCAAAGGCGGCCAGCGACAGGGTGATCAATCCTACACTTGCGTCCCATTCCCAATTAGTCATAGGAGTTGCCTTGTTGTTGATAGCCAACATCCCATGGGACTATGCATGGCAGGGGTGTCCTCCTCCCTGAGTCAAGCATTGTTGACTGCATACCTCCTGGCCCTCTCACTTTGGGGCCCAGCTGGGGTCTTTCCTCTTCATCCAGAGCCACTGACTGCTGCCTTCTGCCGCCTCCGATACAGCTCTGATTGCCGAACGCTGGCTCTGGCCCTTAATTCCCAGGTCTCTAAGCAGTCTGGTTGTAGATGTTGCCACAAAACCTCTGCAGCCCACCTCCTCTGGTCGGACTTCTGTGTTCCAGCCATGATGCCGTGCTTCGGCAGCTAGATCGGCATAGCGCAGATGTTTTCGCTCATAAGCCTCATCTACTGAGTCCTCCCAGGGTACTGTGAGCTCAATGATGAAGACCTTCTTGAGCGAACGGGACCAGAGCACCATGTTAGGTCTTAGGGTGGTGGTTGCGATCTCCGGAGGAAACACAAGTTGCCGGCCAATGTCAGCTAGCATTTTCCAGTCGCGGGCCAAGCGCAGCTGGTCTCGCTCTATTGGTGTAGAGCCGCTCTTCGGTGGTTTAGCCCCTTCGCGGACAAAGGTCGTCCGTAGGGGGTGTGATGCTGCTGGGGGTGGTAGGGAGTTGGTGGCAGCTCGCTTGTCCTCCAGGGCGGACGCAAGGTTTTTAAGAACTTGGTTGTGACGCCAAGTGTAGCGTCCTTGGGTGAGGCTTGTTTTACACCCTGTGAGAATGTGCCTGAGGTTGGCTGGCATGGAACAGAGGGCACAGTCCGGATCTTCACCATACCATTGGTGAAGATTAACTGGTGTTGGAAGGACGTCATATGTTGCTCTGATGGAAAAGCTCAACCGCCTCGCTTCCATGGCCCACAAATCCTTCCAGCTGATCTTCCTCTTCTCCACACTGTCCCATCGAGTCCACTGTCTCTGTTTGGCAAGAGAGACTGCCTTGGCCCACCTTGCAGCCTCCTCCTGATGGCGTACTTCCTGCACTACCATCTTCCGCCGCTCTGGTGCAGTGGCCTTACTCCAAGCAGCACGGCTAGTTAGCCCAAGGCCTCCTCTCCCTTGCTGAACATGACCCACAATGTCAGCATGTCTGAGGGCTGCTGTTGCCTCCTGGACTGCTTTTCCTGGCCTCCATTTGCGCCCAGTTGCCAAGGTCGGCGCGTTGTTGCTCACCACTGGGTCTCGAGATTAATTCAGTGTCATCTGGAGCCTGGTTTTTGCACACTTGAATTCCTCGGTTAGACTGGTGAGGGGCAGCTTGAGGACACCATCTCCATAGAGGCCTATGGTGGTAAGGCATCGTGAAACTCCGAGCCACTTCTTTAAGTAGCTCGTGACTCCTCTTTCCATCTTCTCCACTGTTGAGATTGGAACCTCATACACTGCTAGGGGCCACAACACCCGGGGTAGGAGACCAAACTGCAGATACCAGGCCTTTAACTTTCCAGGTAGCTGGGTGTTGTCGATGGACTGTAGGCTACTACTGATGTCTTTGCGCAGCTGTTGCACCTGGTCTTTGTCCTTCAGTCTTGCATCATACCACCTTCCAAGGCTTTTTACCGGCTGTTCAGACACTGTTGGGATTTGGTCATCTCCGATGAAGAATTTCAGGTCACAGAGTACTCCCTTCACAATCGAGATGCTGCGTGACTTGGATGGTTTAATCTTCATACGGGCCCAGCTGATGTTCTCCTCGAGTTTTCTGAGCAGTCTCCTGGTGCATGGGACAGTGGTGGTCAATGTTGTAATGTCGTCCATGTAGGCTCTGAGTGGAGGGAGGCGAAAACCAGTGTCGACTCGCTGTCCACCAGCAACCCATTTTGAGGATCTGATGATAACCTCCATTGCCATTATGAATGCCAATGGAGAAATGGTACATCCCGCCATTATACCTACATTCAGGCATTGCCATGAGGTCGTGAACTCTGAGGTGGTGAAGCAGAACTGCAGATCCTGAAAGTACGACTTCACCAGGGTTGTGATGGTGTCCGGTATGTGGAAAAATCTGAAGGCAGACCACAGGAGTTCATGGGGCACAGAGCCAAATGCATTGGCGAGGTCGAAGAAGACTACATGAAGGTCCCTTTTCTCCACCTTGGCCATTTGGATCTGGTGCCAGATCATGCTGGAATGTTCCAAGCAGCCAGAGAACCCTGATATTTCTGCCTTCTGTACAGATGTATCGACGTACACATTCCTTTGCAGGTATTCGGCCATCCTCTGGGCAATGACCCTAAAGAAGATTTTACCCTCGACATTCAGTAAGGAGATTGGGCGGAATTGGCTGATGTTCACTGCATCCTTCTCCTTAGGGATCAGGACCCTGCCTGCCCTACGCCACACTTTGGGTATTATCTTCTTTTGCCAAGCTGTTCTCATGAGCCTCCAGAGGAACCTCAGGATGTCTGGTGTGTTCTTATACACTTTGTACGGGACTCCATTTGGCCCCGGGGCTGATGCTGCTCTTGCCCTTCGAACTGTGTTTTCCACCTCTTTCCATGTCGGAGGGCTGGTCTCAATTTGATGTTCCGGGGGTTTAATGGGTGGGATATCTGATGGGATGGCCAGATGTTCATGTCGCATTGAGTCAAAGTTTGTTGTTCTCAGGTGCTCTTCTAGGTCTTTCTTTGTTGTTTTTAGAACTCCACTTTTTTCCTTCGTGAAGAGACTTTTAAGGAACTTGAAGGGATCTTTATAGAATCGAGTTCTAGTTTGTTCTTTCTTCCTTCTGCGCTTCCGTAGGTTCTCTGCTCTACGGAGGGATGCCAACCGGGTTTTGATGTCAGCCTGAAGTGCCTCGATGCCCTCCTTTTCCACTTCCGAGGCTTTCTTCCACTGTTTCTTAAGCTGTCTCCTTTCTTGAACGAGGCGCTTGATTTATTGTTGCCTCCTGGAAACTGGTGGGGTTGGAACCTTTCTCCTGCCTTTTGCCTCTTGCACTCCAAAGCTTTCTGCCCCGTACTCATAGATGATGTCCCCCATCCTCTCCAACTTCTTCTCCACTGTGCCTCGAAGTTTCTCGAGGGTCAAGGTAAGGTCAGTATTCACTGTTTCCCACAACTTCTTGTCACTGGCGCCAGGCCACTTCACATACGGTCTGTGCCCTGGTAGTCTCCTCTCGACTGCATGTCTGGGAGGCTGGGTGAGTTCCACTCCTGTTGTTGGTTCCACCTCAGTTGTTACTTCGGTGCTTGAGTTTACGTCCTCCATGACAGTGGTACTGATGCACTGCAAACTATGGTTTGCGTCCAGTTGCTGTGCTTCATTCGACTGATTTGATCGCTTTTGCAGAAAGTAATCAATGCGAGGCCTCTGTCTCTCTTTACCCAAACACCCCTTCTTCCCCTGGTGGATCCTCAACCCATGGTGTGATGTAACTTTCCTCCAACCACAGACACATACCTGCATCTGTTTGTAGCCTGCTGTTGCAGCGGAACTTGTGACAGTTGCTGTGGTGTTCTCTTGTGCTATGCTCTCATTACTCGTAGTCGTTTTCGGTCCAGTCGTTACCATGTTGTCAGTCTATGAGTCATCTTCCGCCCCCGCTCTCGCAGACTCTAGGGGTATTCTCGTATGTTGACTTTCTGTAGCTAAAGCGGGTGTTTCCAACATACTGTGAAGCATGGGAAACTACAGAAATGGGAAGCTAACCCATGACCCCAAACGCACCGTACCCAAAAAACACCAAACAATCCACATGCACCAATTCCCGCACTCACTGAACCCCACACTCACCGAACCATGCACTCAATGAACCCCACACGTACTGAACCCAACACTCATCGAATACCACACTCATGAAGCCCCACACTTACGAAACCCCAGAAGCACCGACCAACTCATGGAACCCCACATGCACCGAACCCAACACGCACCAAACCCCACACGTACTAAACAACCCATACTCACCGAACCATACACGCACCAAACTACACATATACCAAACAACTCATCATCTGGCCACATGGCCGACCAGCTCTGAACCAATTCCTCAACCACATCAATTCCATACACCCAGCCATCAAATTCACCATGGAGGTTGAAAAGGATGGCAAGCTACCATTCTTGGATGTTTTAATCTAAAAGAGACCGGATGGCTCAATGGGACACTCTGTCTACAGGAAAGCAATACGGATGCCTACCTAAAACCTGACTCCCACCACCATCCATCCAGGAGAATTCCCTCATCAAAGCACTACACCATAGAGCTCGATGTATTTCTGACCATCATCACCTAACCAGTGAACTGGAACACGTACACCAAGCTCTCAAGACGAATGAATATTCAGACTACACAATCCGTAAATCTATCACCCCAACCGTTGGGAAAAAAACATCTGATGACCTAATCAAAACCATCCCCTTGCCATACATAGCAGGGGTCACCAAAAATATTTCCAAAATCATGAGCAAACACAATATCCAGGTTCGATTTAACAGAGTACGTAAAATTCGTGATCTGGTCGCATCTGTGAAGGATGTGATCCCTGACATGCAATATCCCGGCGTCTACAAACTAAGCTGTGTCTGCGGCAGTAGCTCCATTGTCTCGGACCGTGTTCGTGAACATAAGGCAGATCTGAAACATTGTTGGACCAATACCTCGGCCGTGGCTAATCATTGTTTTATTGCGGTTGGCTCACACGAAATTGATTTATCGAAGACGAATGTACTTTGCAAACCCACTGGCTATCAACAGAGTCGTTCATGAAGCCATTCATATATACAGACATAGACACAATTTAAACCGAGAAGATGGGTACAAACTCAGCATTCACTGGAAGGATGTTAGCAACCAGTTTGTCATAACTGGCTGTAATATTTCCATTTTAGACCTGGCAGACACTTTAATTGGTGGAAGCCCACCGTCAGCACCATCACTACCAACAACTAGCATCACCTCTAGCAGCCCTTCAATTGGTCGAATCCAACCACCAGGACCATTACGGCCCACTCCGTTTATTGATGGAAGCCCACCACCAGCACCATCACGATCAACAACTACCATCACCTCTAGCAGCAACTTTCCTTACATTAACATTAGCTACCCTATTTATGTGGCTGACACTGGAGCTACGCCCATTTTTAAATCCTTTATATTAAGTTCGCTTGCTTGCTTAGGACCGTGCAAATCTTTCGGTCGTTTTTTAACCCACTTCCCGTGATCCAATCGAGCTGACATTTTCCACACAGACTCGTTGTGCGTGACAATTAATGTTCGTGAAAAATTGTTTCCAAAACTTTACACTTTTTAGGACAAAAATATTATATTTAATTACCAATTGCTAAATAGTGCAATGCAATCATCTGACCCATAGGTGGCAGCCATCTCAAGCCAGAGGACGAGAGGACTCTAGCCGCCACGCATATAAAGGATTTATAGTGAAAAACTTTGTTTTTACGGGTTAATTTTTTAACCCTTTATAAACAGTTTGCTTTTAGAGGCTAACCTCCTTTTCCTGATGACAACCGCTTGTGTTGCGATTGAATGTCTTAGTTTTTTTGTTATTTTCTTTGAACCTATCTACGTCACTTCATCGAAACACCCAAAGAATATGAATTGCTGCAGTCACGACAGCTTTAAGTCAAGATTGAACTCACACTCATCAAAACCTACGTGGATCAAACCCCAGACGCACTGAACCCGACATGCACTGAACCCCACATGTATCGAATAACCCAATCTCACCTAGCAACCCACATGCACCGAAGGCCACACTCACCGAAATGCAAACACATTAAAACCCATTTGCACCAAATCCCACACGTTCCGATCGAACCCCAAACAGATCAAACAACCCACACGCACATAACACCACACTATCTGAAGCGCACACGCACCGAACTACACACTCACAGAACGCCATAATCAACCAAACAAACAACAATCACCGAAATTCAAACGCACCAAAAACCCCACACGCTACGATCCCCATACTCATTGAACCCGACACGCACCGAACCACATGCACACCGCATAAACCAGATGCACCGAACCCCACACTCACCAAACCCCAGACACACACTGGCTGAACCCCACAATCAACGAACTCCATACACCCCGAATCACACACTCAACTAACAACCCACTCCCACCTAACCCCGAACGCACCAAATCCCACACGCACCGAAATCCACGTGCACCGAACCTCACATGCACCGAACCCCAAAATCACCGAATTTCATATGCACCGAACAAACCACAAGCACCGAACCCCACGCTGACCGTTCCCTGTACGCACCAAACAACCCATACGCACCGAACAACCTACACGGACTGAACAACCCATTCTCACCATACCCAAACTCACCGAACCCTACACTGAATCCCACACGCACCAAACCCCACACTCACGGAACTCCTTAAGTGCTGAATACTACAAGCAACGCACCCCGATCTCAACGTCTACTACCGATCTCCACGTCTGCTACCGCTCTGCACCTTTACTACCGCTCTCCACCTCTGCCACCACTTTCCATGTCTATTACCGCTCTCCACGTCTTTACCAAATATCCATGTCTACTTCCGCTCTCCACACCTATTACAGCTCTCAGACTCCACTACTGCTCTCCATGTCTACTTCCGCTCTCACCATCTACTACCATACTCCACGCCAGCTATCGCTCTCCACCTCTACTACAGGTTTCCTTTTCTAATTATGCTCTGCACGTCCACACCGCTGTCCACCTTGACTACCACCCTGAATGTCCACTACCGCTCTCCACCTTTACCACCATTCTTCACCTCTACTCCCGCATCTCCACGTCTAGCAGCGCTCTCCACGTCTAATACGGCTCTTCACCTCTACTACTACTCTCCACCTCTACTACCGCATCTCTCAGTCTACAACCACATTCCGTGTCTACTACATCTCCACCGCTACTACCAATCTCCATGTCGACTACCACTCTCCACCTCGAAAATCGCTCTCAGCGTCTACTACCATTCTCCACCTCTACTAACCGCTCCCCACATCTACAACTGCTCTCCACCTCTAACACTGTTATCGACCTCTACTACTGCTCTCCATGTCTACTACTGCATATCCACCATCAATACCACATCTCCCGTCTAATACCACATTCCATGTCTACTTCCGCATCTCCACCTCTACTACCGCTCAATATGTCTACTACCTCGATCTGCTTCTACTACTGCTCTCCACGTCTACTACAGCTCTCCACCTCTAATACCGCTCTTCACCTTTAATACCGCTATCAACATCTACTACCTCTATAAACCTCTACCACTGCTCTCCAAGTCTAATACCGCTCTCCACCGCTACCACTGCTCTCCACCTCTACTACCACTCTCCAGGTCTACTTCCACTTTCCACGTCTACTACCGTATCTCCACCCCTATTAACACTCTCCACATCTACTGCCGCTTTCCACATATACTACTGCCCTCAACGGTTACTACTGCATCTCCATCGCCAATACCGCATCTACCCGTCTACAACCACTTTCCACGTCTACTACCGCATCTCCACCACTATTAAAGCTCTCTACGTCTAAAACTACTCTCCACCTCTACTATTACTCTCCATATCTACTAATGGCTATCCACATCTACTTCCACTATCCCTGTCTACTACTGCATCTCAACGTCTACTACTGCTCTCCACGTCTACCACCGCTCTCCACTTCTACTACCGCTCCCCACATCTACCACTCTACACATCCCTGTACCTCCGGTTTCCACAGTTGTCTGTGCACGGTGTCAAAGAAGTTCAACATACATATTATGCGTGGTAGAAAAGGACGCTGAAGCCAGTCGTGTAAGGATTGACGCCAAACCGTTTATTTAGGGCTTACGCCTAACTCGAGGGAAGGGGTTAACACAACGGCTATTAACTATGCTCCCCAGGGGAAGGGTACTGGGAGTTCCCTACACCCCACCATGCTATCGGGCTCTTCCCACAGCACTGACCGAGGGTTCATCCAACTCGGCCAGCCGGGTAAAGTAGCCCTTTAGCCTGGCTCTCCAACGCTCTATCCCGGAGCCCCCTACTTCCTAACCACTCACTCCTCTGACTCTCGGCGAAGACCCGTCCACGTCACGGGTCTCCCCTCAAATACCCCGGGGGGCATGACGTCACTTTACCCTGATGGCATTCCCCCGAGGCGAGTGTGACCTGACGTCAGCACTCCACTCCTCAACACATATGTTGTGTAGTGAATGACGACGCAGTGACAGGTCTTCAGGTAAGGGCTTGCGCTGGTGTATTAACAATGAAGGTGTTAAGTAAACACCAGGGGTAAGAGTCCTACACTCGGTCCTTCACGTGGACCCTTGGCTCTCTGTACTGCTAGCCTGGGCTGCCTCTTCAGGCTCTCTCACTCGAGTCGGGACGGGGGTTCAGCCAACACCACCCGACCGAGGAGAGCAGCACCTCCCGTAATTACAGCCGGCTTCTAGACTTCTTGAGCTCTACCCTGGCTGTCTTTTCGGCTCTATTCAACCGCTCACCATCCCGGGCTCGCACAACGACCCCGCTTTCATCACGAGGCCCCCCCTTAAGTACTCCCAGGTGACATGACGTCATCGCACCTCACAGCACGTATGACGTCACGTCTCCATACTACTCCTCTACACATACATACATACATAGAACAAACCAACTGATTCCTTACTGAAACCGCAATATAACCATGGAGTTTAATGTAATTAGCAACCATTTCTAAAGCCTTTTATGAATCAAGAAAGACAGAAGAGAGCTTTTTTGAAGTAACCTGAATATAATTCAAACGGTCATGGTAGCAGCTATAGGACTGCGTTGCAGCTCTATAATCTGATTGTCTTGAAAGTATTATTACATTTACAGTCAAATAAAAAATATTTTCAATACATTTCTGAGGAGTTTTGACAAACTGTATATATGTTGAAATTATTTTGCACTGTATGTAACCAACTGTGCTAATCGAAGGTACGGGGCAAGGACAAGCCAAATATAAAAGCAGTCATAAAGAAATGAGTTTACAATATAGAATACGTGAATTACATTAAGGATCGTAATTATGTTGGTTATTTGCAGTCTTTCCAGTAATCACGTAAACGTTGGGCCAATGCTGGTTGAGGTTGGCTCAATGTTGCTTATTTACCGGGTTTGTGCAAAAATTAAAATATCTTGGTGCCACGTTTAATGAAATTAATAAATGTAAAAGGTGCCCCCGAAGGGAGATACAGCTTTAAAGTCTGGCGGAATACCTTGACAACCAGCCGACATCGAGTTCAATGAGTAACAATGTGTATATACAGTGAGGGAAACAAGTATTTGATCCCCTGCTGATTTTGTACGTTTGCCCACTGACAAAGAAATGATCAGTCTATAATTTTAATGGTAGGTTTATTTGAACAGTAAGAGACAGAATAACAACAACAAAATCCAGAAAAACGCATGTCAAAAATGTTATAAATTGATTTGCATTTTAATGAGGGAAATAAATATTTGACCCCCTCTCAATCGGAAAGATTTCTGGCTCCCAGGTGTCTTTTATACAGGTAACGAGCTGAGATTAGGAGCACACTCTTAAAGGGAGTGCTCCTAATCTCAGCTTGTTACCTGTATAAAAGACACCTGTTCACAGAAGAAATCAATCAATCAGATTCCAAACTCTCCACCATGGCCAAGACCAAAGAGCTCTCCAAGGATGTCAGGGACAAAATTGTAGACCTACACAAGAATGAAATGGGCTACAAGACAATCGCCAAGCAGCTTGGCGAGAAGGTGACAACAGTTGGTGCAATTATTCGCAAATGGAAGACACACAAAAGAACTGTCAATCTCCCTCGGCCTGGGGCTCCATGCAAGATCTCACCTCGTGGAGTTGCAATGATCATGAGAACGGTGAGGAATCAGCCCAGAACTACACGGGAGGATCTTTTCAATGATCTCAAGGCAGCTGGGACCATAGTCACCAAGAAAACAGTTGGTAACACACTACGCCGTGAAGGACTGAAATCCTGCAGCGCCCGCAAGGTCCCCCTGCTCAAGAGAGCACATATACATTCCCGTCTCAAGTTTGCCAATGAACATCTGAATGATTCAGAGGACAACTGGGTGAAAGTGTTGTGGTCAGATGAGACCAAAATGGAGCTCTTTGGCATCAACTCGACTCGCCGTGTTTGGAGGAGGAGGAATGCTGCCTATAACCCCAAGAACACAATCTCCACCGTCAAACATGGAGGTGGAAACATTATGCTTTGGGGGTGTTTTTCTGCTAAGGGGACAGGACAACTTCACCGCATCAAAGGGACGGTGGATGGGGCCATGTACCGTTAAATCTTGGGTGAGAACCTCCTTCCCTCAGCCAGGGCATTGAAAATGGGTCGTGGATGGGTATTCCAGCATGACAATGACCCAAAAACACACGGCCAAGGCAACAAAGGAGTGGCTCAAGAAGAGGCACATTAAGGTCCTGGAGTGGCCTATCCAGTCTCCAGACCTTAATCCCATAGAAAATCTGTGGAGGGAGCTGAAGGTTCGAGTTGCCAAACGTTAGCCTCGAAACCTTAATGACTTGGAGAAGATCTGGAAAGAGGAGTGGGACAAAATCCCTCCTGAGATGTGTGCAAACCTGGTGGCCAACTACAAGAAACGTCTGACCTCTGTGATTGCCAACAAGGGTTTTGCCACCAAGTACTAAGTCATGTTTTGCAGAGGGGTCAAATACTTATTTCCCTCATTAAAATGCAAATCAAATTTATAACATTTTTGACATGCGTTTTTCTAGATTTTGTTGTTGTTATTCTGTCTCTCACTGTTCAAATAAACCTACCATTAAAATTATAGACTGATCATTTCTTTGTCAGTGGGCAAACGTACAAAGTCAGCAGGGGATCAAATACTTTTTTCCCTCACTGTATATATCCCCCTGCTTCAACAAGGTGACATATTACAACATGTGCATTTTCAAGATGAAGGTTTTCCTCCCAGCCAATATGATTAAAAACAGATATTATAACCACATTTTGATTGTGAGGATTGTTCATCAACTGATCAGTGAGATGAAACTGTAGCATCTGGCGTGGTAAACAATTCCATTTGTTTGGTTATGTAACGTGGTGGAGGACCTTTCGACATGAATCACCACATACAAAGAATTTTTTTATATGTGTAGTGGTTTAACGCGCACCAAGGGGGGTAATTGTCAACACGTGCGGTTTGGGAATAGTGGGGTCGTATCGGGACATGCTGGTGTTGCTGAGGGACAACGGGTGAGACGGAGACGGCCCGTTAGGCAATTATGGATGCAGGGCAGTGATTGGCCGGTTGTTGTTGTCAGGGACAAGGTGGCGCCCGTAAGTCTGGGAATGGGAACAGGGGGCCGGGGCCAAGGGAGCGGGGCATTGGGGGGACTCCAGTTAATTAATTGGAATTTAACAGGGACGGGGATAAATACGAGTGAGACGGGGTTGTTGTGCGGGGAGCTGGACGGAGACGGTCGGAGTAAAAGAAGAAGATACGAGAAGAAGTGTAGGATAGCAGTACAGTGGAAGAAGTATAGAGTAGCAGTGGAGTAGAAGAAGAAGTATAGGGTAGCAGTAGAAACGGAGACGAGGAAGATATGAGAGGTAGAATGGGGTAGCGGTGGAGCAGGGAAAGAAGAGAAGACGAGAGGACGGATAGGCTAGCAGTGGAACGAGAATGAGAGAGACAGTCGGAGTGAGACGGAGAAGTCTAGAGAGAGCGATGGCTGGAGTGAGATGGAGAAGCCAAGAGGGGGAGACGGCTGGAGTGGGACGGAGAAGCAGAGAGGAGAGTCGGGAGAGACGGAGAGGGAGGGGGAGGAATGGAGCGAGCGAGGCCGGCGGAGCGCGGCGAGTGGGCGGAGAATGCGCCGGGGAGTGGTGGTGAAATGTGCTGAGTTTGATCAAATAAAGTGACGACAAAAAAGGAAAAAATTGTCCGCGTAAAGTTCAGCACTACATCTGGTGTCGGAAGTGATTGCTGAACCGCGCCGACAGAGAAACGTACCGGCGGACTCGTCGGCCGACAGTAGCGATGCAGACGTGGTGCCCCCGTCGGGCAAGGAGGTTGCAACTCCCCGGGTGGACCCGGACGATCGGGTGCCTCCGGGACAGGAGAGCGAACCAGGTGACACAGAGACCCCGAGTCCGGCTCAAGAATGGAGGGCCATTCTGGCCCAGTGGGAGGCCAAGTTGGCGACGCTTGCGGAGGCGTTCAACCGCTTCATGGTGAAGGAACGAGAGTCGCCGACAGTGTCGGGCCAGTCCCCACATGCTCCTGCGCCACCGGTGGTGGCCGACAACGCGGCCACAACTCCCGTCACGCCGCGGACGGAGCTGGACAACACTGAGGCACCGGAGTCGCCACCCCCGTGTTCACGATGCCAGCTACATGTGGAGCGCTTCAAGGCAAAAGTCGGCGACTGGACGGCATTTACGCGGCGCTTTCGAGCGGCGTATCAATCGCTCAATTGGGCGGAGAGCGACGCGCTACGGACCCTGCCGATGGCCCTGGATGACGATGCGCTGGCGGCATTCTACGGCATCCCTGCTAATGTCTGCTCATTGCTGGCGGGGGCATTCACGGCAATGCAGGACATTTACGAACCACGGTCAGTCGCTAAGCGGAAATTTCAGTTGAGAAAGCGGGTGGACACGGAGTCTCCCCTCGCTTACCGCAGTGCACTGTTGGCCCTCAGCCAGGCGGCTTACCCGGCAATGGATCAAGCCGCTCTTGACTCTCTGGTCCAGGAGAAGCTGCTGCTGATGGCAAAGGAGCTGCAATTTGTCTTTGCAGATAGCCAGGAACATTCAAACCAATCTGGATCTTCGTGACGAACCAACGGCGGTGGTGGCGCAGCCTCTGGTGGTGTGCGCCGGAGTGGCCGGGTGCCCGGCGGAGTTGGAGGAGCCGGGTTGCCGCTCGCGAGCCTGCCCCGCCGCCCGGAGATGTACGGAGGTGGCGCGCAGCGGATGTGCGACGAGTGCGGGCAGCGAGGACATTTCGCCCGGGACTGCTGGCGACTCAGGGGCGCTTTTCCAAGGGCACTAGGCGACTACAACCGCGGATTTCCGCCGTTCCGAGGTCCACAGGCAAGACGCGACACATTCAATACACGGCCGTTTCCTCCACATCACCCATCCACGCCATCTCACCTTGTAACCACTCATTCGTATGGGTCACACGGCAATGTTGTATGGGGCGCATTAGTACATCGCGTTTTGGGTGCCGCGCCGGGTTCTGCGGACGTGATGGCGCTTGTTCAAGGGGTGGACGTCAGGGTAATTGTCGATACAGGGGCTTCAGCGACCCTCATCTCTTTGCAAACTTTTCGCTCGTTGCCAACCTGGCCCCAGGCCGTGGAACGAGTTGATGGCCCGTGTAGGACGGCTAATGGGGGTAGCCTGGGAATTTTGGGTCGCATGCTCGCAACGATTCAGATCGGAGAGGTGTGCGTGACGAGATACATTTTGGTTTCCACTGCCCTGGCTGTACCGTGTTTGTTGGGCATGGATTTTTTGCAGAGAATGCCGCTCAAAATCTCCGTAGATAAGGGATGTTTGGAATTGCCATCGGGGAAATGTCTTAAATTTTTGAGAACTCCATCTAAATTCGCAACTGCAAACGCCATGGTGCAGCCGGTACTTAGTTGGAAAACCCGCGGGAGGGTATATTTCTAACGCCTTCGAACGCTGTGTCACGGACGCCCTCCTTAGTCGGGGCTTTTACGATGGTGCCGGCAAATTGCGACCCATTCAAACAGATTGTTAATACGGGGCACGAGCCCGTTGTTATTCAAGAGGGGACTACGTTAGTGCATGCGTCAGCAGCGCAGAACTCAAACGTGGAGGTGTGCTTGGCAGCGAACGAGGGGGATGCACTGCCACGGTGTGACGAGGAACCGGGCTGGTTACCGGATTTATATGAGCAAAACGATGATTTGACATCCGAGTAGCGGTCGTGTCTCCGCAAACGGCTTTTGGAATTTAGGGATGTTTTCAGTTCGGAGAAATATGATGTTGGTCGTACGTCTTTGTTGCAGCATCACATAGAGACTAGAGATGCACCTCCGATTCACCTAAATTCCCATCGTATAAGTCCGCTGGAGAAGGATTGTATTCGGCAAACTGTTGATGAGATGTTGGAACAAGATATCGTTTCTCCTTCCTCCAGCCCGTGGGGAGCTCCCATCATACTGGTTAAAAAACGTGATGGGTGCCTGCGATTTTGCGTCGATTATTGCAAGCTCAATAAGATTTCGGTATCAGATTCGTACCCGCTTCCGCACATTGATGACTCATTGGATGCCCTGTCCAGCACGAAATTTTTCTCGACCCTCGACCTCTTGTCGGGCTTTTGGCAATTGCCCCTGGACGAAGAGTCTAAGCTGAAAACAGCCTTCCGAACACCGCAGGGATTGTTCCATTTCAACATGCTCCCGATAGGGCTACACTCCGCACCGGCCACTTTCCAATGGCTAATAGAACTCGTATTGTCCAGATTGCAGTGGGAGTCGTGTTTGATATACCTTGACGACGTCATTGTGTTTAGTAAAGATTTTGATGGGCATTTGCAGCGATTGCGTGCTGTGTTTGGCCGGGTGCGGGATGCCAATTTGAAGTTTAAGCCCCAAAAGTGCCACTTGTTGAGGAAAATATTTGGGTCATGTTGTTAGCGTATCGGGAGTTGTCACTGATCCGGACAAAACGAGCTGTGTACGCATGTTGCCAGTGCCCAAAACGGTGTCCGAGGTGCGTAGCTTCGTGGGGTTCACGTCGTACTACCGTCGATTTGTCAAAGATTTTGCCACAATTGCGAGGCCGCTGCATATGTAACGGGTTCCGGAGACACTTGTAGAGGTAACTTGTTTATTACAATACAACACTCCAACAGTCCTGATACTCTGTTACAGCCTAGGTACACAGCCTAGGTACACAGCCTAGATACTCTACTCTGGCTACGCTCTGGAACTCGTTCTCACAAGGTCGTAGAGTTGGGAGTTCCAGAGTCCCACCACTGGCTCTCACAGCGTCCCAGGGTCCTCCGATGGCTGGTCTTAGGTCTTGGGTCTTGAGCTACAACTGGCCCTGATCGTCCAGGGAGCTCCGCTTTTATGCCCAGTCCCCAACGAGGGGTGAGGCCCTGTGCGCCCCCAGATATCCCACAGAGCACACACAGCCCCCCCCCCCCCCTTTGGCGGCGCCAAGGAGATTAAGCGCCTGGGAACTCAACGCCTGACGCCAAGAGGCTTAAGCGTCTGACCCGCCTGAGAACCCACGCCTGGCGCCAAGGGGATTAAGCGCCTGGC